>NW_028300915.1:1177500-1187500 GCF_049000335.1 Polistes dominula
GATGACCACATTCCATCAAGGCAGGATTTGCAACAGCTATTATGTTATCTCCGCGAGATGCTATAACCTAGAAAAATTGTTTATTTTTTTTAATTAATACATATATATATATGATATTCTTTTGTCGTTAGAAAAATGATTGCAATACTAAAAATTAATATAAAAATATTTCATTTGAATTTGTAATATTCACTTTTAAATTGAAATCGTTTTCCTTGTCCGTATTTTCCGTTTCTGCATCTATGGTGTCCTGAAATACGATACGAAATGACTATTATTCAAAGTTAGAATGTTTATTCCGTATAATCGATGAACTTACATGCATCGACGATGATTCTTCATTGGAAAATGAAAATTGACTATCCGAATCGCTGATTTCCTCAACGTTACTACCAAATACTCCGTTATTACTCTTCTTCCTCCAAACTGGACTGAAACATTGCGAATATCTGAACATCAATGCGTACTCGGTACTTGTTTCATGACAATTATTCATTTCAATTAAATTTTTTCAACATAAATATTGCGAGTTTAGTTAACAAATATTTAAGAAAATTTTTCATCAGATTTTTCTTACAAAATTAGTGTCAATAATAATTAAATGAATGCCGTAACGAAAGGATTCAAAATAATTGTTAGCTAAACTCGAAATATTATTATTATTATTCATCTTATTTAAATATTATTTTAGATTAATCTTAAAGATGAATTTATTGTTCTTGTTTTCTTGTTGTTTTAAATAAGCATCGAAAGTAATCACCTCGAAGAGCCGTGTCTTCTGATGCCACTGTTATTAACTTCATTGACGGAACATCGTAAATCCAACTCTTCCTGAAAAGCAGAAACTGCTGTAGACGGTAAAAGCAACGATGAAGAGTAGAAAATTATTTAAAAGAACAAAAAAAAACACCAACAAAATTATCATATCATCATATCTCGATAATGTCTTCTCGAAAAAAAAAAGCAAAATGAAAATCGTAAGAAAAAAAACGACTCGCTGAGAAACCAGGCATGAAGCGTGAAATCTTAGCGAGTCGCGATCAATTTTTTTTTTTATTATTTCTGATAAATTACATGCATATAAATAATCGATGGGGGCAAAAAAAAAGAGTAAAAACCTGAAACCCCAATACCATTTGTTTAATTATAATATATTCGAAGTTTTATAACCACAAAGATCAAATCCAATGTTCGTCGAACCGAGACTTTATCAATTTCACGATATAAAATCGAAGATTTATTGTTTTTTTTAATTGTCAAACGATTTACGATCGATATCCTATAATTCAAAAATTAAAAAACAATATTAGGTTGCAATTTTTTCTCAAAAATAAAAAAAAAAGAAACATGGCGCCGTGAAGTGATCCAAGTGGCGCCACATTTGATAGTGGCAATTTTCAAAATTACAAACTCACTTTCATTCAGATGCGTCAAACTACTAATTTAACAATTTTTAATAAAACACTGCAACAAATTGCATGCAACATTAAATAGCATTACGAAAGAAGAAAAAATAATAGTAGTAGTAATATCATAAATTTGTATTTTTTAATTAAAAATGAAAGAGATTCAGAGGTGCCATAATTGAAACATCGAAAGCGTGCACAACAACAACAACAAGCAAACAGAGACAAACAAATAGATAAAAACTATTACGTGCTATTAAAAATCATACGTGCGCTTCGTCAACGACTACATATATACTTGACCTTTTCCATCCATATCTCGAGTTAACGAAAGCAGAGGATGTAGAGTTTAAATGACGCGAGACGAGGACTAGTAGTAGTAGTGGGGTGTTGCTGCGTGTGCGTGTTGGGGTGTACGTGCTGAATGTACGGTTAGTAGTAGTAGTAGTAGTAGTAGTTAGCTAGCGACCATGCGAACGTGGGCCAGGGTCAGCCAATAATGATTAGCGTGATTTTAGTTTTTTGGACAGGCCGAGCTAACCTGCATCGCGTCCTCGGCCTCACCCTCGAGTTCGAGCTTTCTTCGTTTACCTCGCTCTAACTCGTTCTCCTCACCATTTTCACGTTGCCTCGCTGAGGACATTGACAAACTGCAAGGTAAAACAAAAATACAATGATTTTTTTTTTGATATAATAAATTGAAGATATAATTTGTGTTATTCATTGAAACTTACTATTGACTTTTAACATAATGATAACCGGAATCTCGTACCACTCGACGTGCCAATGGAAATAGTTCGTCCCTCCTGGTCAAAAGTGCTGGTACGAACCTGCATATCTGTGCTGCAGCCTCGTTCACGCAGATCTCGTGTAACGTCAAAGGTTTCTCAGGTTTTCTTTTACAATCAAACCTACCATAAATTGCTGCATACTTTCTAATCTCTTCCATTCTACGTGGATCATTGTCTGGCATTGCCATGACCAACTGGTAAGATAAAATCATAATGTAATTATTCAAATTAATTGATCAAAGATAAATTGATCAAAACACGTATACTCACTTCGAGATTTTTACAAAATTTCTTTTTAACGTTATGAGGTTTAGGATCGACCGGTCTGATCGTAGCAGCAAGTCTCTCAGCAGCTTCAGCAAGCCGTTGTATTTGTGAGTGTAACAAAGTAGGTGTTAATTGAGTTGGACTAGCTGGTGCACAGGTGCCACTAGGACTCGGGGTAGTTCCACTGCCGCAGGAAGATTCACAGGTGCCAACTTGAAGTACACCAGGACTGTGGGAAGTCGGTGGTATGTAGGATGCCGCGACTGGTAATATCGATGAACCGGGACTCGGTGTTTGCCTATAAGTCGTAGAACCAGCTGATGCTGCTACGCTAGTAACCGAAACAATAGGACTGACACTACGACATGGAAGCATGGTTGACGTGGTAGTAACACTGGTAGACGATGTCGTTGAGAAAACAGCGACTTGTTGTGGTACTTGTGGCACTTGTGGAACTTGTACTTGTGCACGAGGACTGGCACAAGGGAAACCAACGACCGCTGGTGGATTTTTACATGTCCCGGTTGATGGTACGACTGGTGTTTGAAAAAGAGCTAAAAAAAAAAAACATTCAATTGAGGGCGGGGGGAACATTCAAATCAAATTCATATACGAATTACGTAAGATATAAATTCTGAGATATGAAAGCAAAAGAAAAGAAAGAGGGTTGAAGAGAAAGAGAATGAAAGAGACGATACTTTACAGGGATTGGTGAGCCACTCCTGAAGAGCCTTCTGAAGTCTTCGTACGTGAAGAGGTTTGCTTGCCATGCCGACCAATGCCATAATTTCGAGGAACTCTTCTTCACCAGCATCGCATAATTGTTGAACGTCGTCCCCACCTATAAAATACACAATGATAATAAAGTATACTTATCGTTTCAATTGAATAATATTATGACCAACCTACGAAATATAAACTAACTTCTCCTACCTACCCATTTCCAGTAGAGTATCGTAATATCCGAGTAAAGAAGCTCGCTGCATAACTCGATACAATTGCAATTCAGCTTCGTTTTGTGGGACTGACGTTTGTACGACTGTAAATATAAGATCGTTGATAAGTGAGCAAAAAGAAAAGAAAAAAATCTGAAGAAATAAAAAGGATAAAAAGAAATTGTTTTGATAAGAAAGCTTGCAACGAATCACGTGCTTCCAATTAAACGTGATTCACGTAATTAATCAAAGACAATTAATATTCTCTCAAAGGAATTGTTAAGAAGAAGAAGAAGAAGAAGAAGAAGTAGAATGAGAGAGAAAAATAAAAAAAAAAATACAAAAGGCAAATAGTAAGAAAATAAAATGAAGTATGATAAAAAGTAGGATGATATTAAATCAGTAGAACCGAGATCGTCACAACGATTCAACGGGAGCCGAAAGAAAGATCGAAGATTCCCCGATCGTTGTGGTTCTTCGGGACTAGTTTCTTGCAAATTTCGTGGAATCGCGAGAAAAAGCCGCGTGCACACACGTACGGCGTATAAATTAATACCGGGATCGAGTAAGCGAGTGAGCAAGCATAGGGGGCCCCTGAAGAGGGACAGGGGGTGGGGACTGAAAGAAAGAGAAAGAGAGGAAGCAAAAGCAAGGGGGAGAAGAACCCGAAAAAACTGGCCTACGGTCTTATTACGAGAGAGGCCGGGCCCGCCGCCGCCGTCGGTCTCACGCTTATACGTCGTTGGGACCCTAGGCAACCGAGTAAGACAGAAAGAATGAAAGAAAAAGATAAAGAGAGAGAGAGAAAAGATGAAACTCAGTCAGAGGCGCATTGGTGCTGAGCAGCAGCAGGGTGGTGACTCGTTCCGCGAGATTTTTCTGACGCGTGGATGCAACCACACCGCACCACCGTATTATCTCTCACAAAACCCGATTATAAACGAGAAAGAATGGGGAAAGTGATATATCATATATGGGGGTGCTGTCTCTTATTAAACTTAATCTATGTGTTACAACTACGATATTTTGTATTTTTTTTCTTTAATATTTATTGTTGTAGAGTGTTATTGTTATTTTTGTAATAAATTTGATGTGCATTTGATTTAGTAATTTTTATTAGAAATTTTCGAATTGTTATATATATATATGTGAAATTCATATTATTAATTTAATATTAAATTAAATGCAATTGTGGAATTTTGATATATATATATATACATAATATGTCGAATATATTGGATTGTATTAGAAATCAATGTAAATTATAATTATTATTAATTATCGAAAATATTGAAAATTAATGAAATTAGCAAAATTAATGAGAGAGAGAGAGAGAGAGATGATAAAATGTCGAAATTGATTCTGTCATAGTTATCACACATACATTGTTAACCCTTGTTCCTTTTTCTTCTTCTTATTCTTCGTAAAGGAAGGTTTCTACCTCTATCGGTATTATATAATGGCTACTCGTAGAGGACCGTCTTATGTATTATTTATTATACGATGATAAAAGTGTGTTCGTCGTTCGATCAAACCACAAATTGGACAAATCGTCGATACATTTCAAACTTGTCTCTCGTCTCTCTTTCACTTGACTTCATCCTTTCGAATTCTATCATCACTTTTCCTTTCTTTTTATTCATCACCATATTAAAATGTTTATGATTAATAATTATTATAAATTATTATAAATTATTATAAATTAGAACTAGCCCATTAGTTACAATCTTAACACATGTATAAACAAATATTATCTATACTTTTACCAAGTTAATTAAAAGTATTAATAAGATCCTTTCATATAAATAAGGTTTATACTTTTAATTAAAAATAGTAAATCAATTATTTGATTATTTCATTGATACCTACATTAAGTAACATAATTATATTATAGGTTAGAAATAATAAACTAAACTAACTTTACTAGTTACAATGTGAACATATGTAAGTTGCAAAGTACTCGTACGTGTACAGGATGGAAATAGTTGGTAGTTAGGTAGGTAAAGGTATAGATGATAATGTTGGGTATTTGAAAAAGGTTCTTTCTCCGGTAGGGTACTCAGAGAGAGAGAAAGAAAGAGAAAGAGAGAGAGGCGCCGGGAGGAAAAGAGAGTCGGCCAGCTAGGCCTGGGCATTACATTTACATAACGACTTTTTTGGCTAAGGGTGGCCGCGTTTTTGTCCTTTCAGAAGGATACTCTCCCTCTCTCATTTCCCCCGACGTCTCATCTACTTTTTCTTCAACTTCTCATGGTTAGATAGACTGAAAGAGTGAGAGAGAGAGAGAGAGAGAGAGACACACACACACAGGTATAAAAGTGAAACAACGTTCCGTCGGTAAAGCTCGCGAACGAGGCACGCACCGCCTCCTCCAACGACGAACTCGACGAAGACGATGAAGAAGAAGAAAAAGCTGGATCCCTTCTTCTTCTTCTTCTTCGTTGGCCTCCCTGGGAAAGATACGCGCTCGCGAGAACCGCTTTTCGAGAAGAATCAACAAGAAGTCAAATCGTTTCTTTCCAAAGCGAACGTTCCTCAAACGCGAACGACCAACCAGATATCCATCCACCTCCTGACTTGCCGTCTTGGAATTTCGAATACCATACCAATCAACTACATTCTCTCTTTCTCACATACATATACATGTATATTAAATTATTTATGTCAATAAGTAACAGATAAAAATCGTCAACAAGTTGAACCAATGGAAGATGATCACCCCCTGCTTGCTTGCTTGCTTACTTGCTTGACTGTTGTCTGGTGGGTATTGTAAATTCGTGGAACTTATGTTAGCTTTTTGGTAGACCTACTTAAAGAAGATCTTATTCTCTCTCTAACATGGATGTATATAAAATTATTTATGTTAATAAGTAATCGTCAGTAAGTTGAACCAAAATGATCAACACCTGCTTAGTTGGGTGTTTGCAAGTTTGTCTAGTTAATTAGTGGGTATTGTAAATTCGTAGTACTTTGCTTTTGGTACAGACCTATTGTACATAAAAGATATCTTGCTCTCTAACACACTTATATATAAAATTATTTATGTCAATAAAATGGTCATTGCCCCTGTTTGCCTATTTGCCTACATATTTACTAGTGGGTATTGTAAATTCGTGGAACTAATGTTAGCTTTTTGGTTAGACTTATACACATATATTTATAAGATTATTTATGTCAATGAATAATCAAGTTGAACCAAAATGATCAGCCCCTGTTTGGTTGGATGTTTGTTTGCCTGCATGTTAACTGTTAGGCTATGGTAAATTCGTAGAACTTAGCTTTTTGGTAGACCTACATAAAAGAGAGTGAGAGAGACAGAGAGTAAGAGTGAGAGTAATGCAAAAGGGTGGCTAACGTGGTATAGAGAAGTTCTTTGTTCGAAGAGAGTGGCCGTTCGGTTCTCTCTGGCTCTCCTTGCGTTCTCTTCCTTCGACTACGAGACAAAAACGAGTCTAGTTTCTTAGCAGCAAGTAACAGCAGCAAGTAGCAGCAGCAAGTAGCAGCAGCAGCAGCAGCACCAACAACGGCCCGTTTTCTCGCGCAGCTTCAACAACGACGACGAACGATGAGGACGACGTCGACGTCGACGTCGTCGTCGTCGTCGTCGACGACGACGCCAGGGCAACGGCAACCGACGGCGGTTAGTATTTCGCTTTTTGCCGGCATTGTAATCAAGGAAGGGTTAGGTGAGTTTTTGCCACCCTACCTCTCTCTCCCACCGCCCGGACAAAACACCGGGCAGATGGACTGAGTCGCCGCTCCCACCGTAGCCCTTCCTCTCCCTTCCTCTCCCTAACCCCCCTCAACCCAACCCAACTCAACCCAACCCACCACCAACTTCTCTTTCTCTTTCTATCCTCTTCTTCTTTTTCCTGTCCATCCATCCCTCTCTCTCTCTCTCTCTCTCTTTGCCACCACGGTCAGCGGTCTTTTTTATCTCTCAGTTTCTCTTCTCTCCACCGCTACCACCATTACCACCACCACAACCACCCATATTTTGCAGCCCTCCGATCGAGCGCCCATCGTTCTCTCTCTTTCTCTTTCTTTCTTTCTCTCTCTCTCTCTTCACCCTTCTTGGAGAGAAAGGGAGGAAAAAAATACAAGATAATACCGTCATACACATACAAACTTTTCAAAGATATAAACGAGTTTAACCAAATTGTTAGAAAAAATTCTTTTAAGAATGGTGTGTGTGTTACCTTAATTAGAGTTTTATATTTTAATATTTTGCTTATTGTTTAGTTTGTCGAAGTATTATGACAATTATTATTAATTATATTTGATATTATTTAAGTGTAATATGTTGAAATATATTTCTAACATTTTTCCTTTTTTCTTTGATATTATTTATTTACAATTTATGAACTTTACGTTAAGTGGGTTTGTTAAAATGATGATGTACAAGTTATTTTTAGGTTATAATTTTACTTATACCTCAGAATTTTTTTTTTTTTTTTTTTAAGAGATACTTTCTCTTTTATTACATTATTTTTATTTATCTTCGTTTATTATAAATAAACGTGTAATTTTTTCTTGTTCTTTCTTATTTTTATATATGCCCACGTTTAATTTTGTTGTAAAAGAAAAAAAAACACACACACACACACAAAATATCTTTCAACGATTATAATATTCATATTAAAGTAATTGACGAATGAAAACGTTGAAAAGATAAAGATACTCGTGAAAGAATAAGAAGAAAAAAAAGTAAAAGAAAACAAAAAACCCCCATATCGTCTTCCATTGCAAAACTAGCAGACGTTCATCGAGGATTGGTCCTTTACCCTGTGCCAGGATCATCAGGGGTACGGCCCACAATCCTAGTTACCCCTCCACAAAAATTCTACCCCTACCTTTTTACCTTTACCCTCACGAATCCATCCCTCTCTAACCTTTTTTCGAATACCTGTCCTACCCCCTTCTCCCTTCTCCCTTTTACCTCCTTCCCTTCTTCTAATACTTGGTAGTAGTAACGTTAGAAAATGGTCGGGATCATTTCTATGGGAAAACGTGTTCCGCCATCGTTATAGAAAGAAACAAGAAAAAAAAACAAAAAAACTAGAAAAAAATAATAAAAAATGTCTATCCGTTGGAATCACTAAATCTACGAGAGGTTGGATAATGATAGACGTTAGATAAAAATAAGGGTACATGGTATCCCTTTTTTTTGATGATTGTTGGTCCTACTTTGAATTTATCCGTTAAAATGTTTTTTTTTTTTAGTTTAAACGTTGAACACAGAGACATATATAGGCACAAATTTGTATAATTTGACGAAAGTTATTCAATAGTTTGTTGTCATAGAATATTTTCCAAATTATTTTCCTATTAAATTATTAAATGTACAATTAATAATCGAGTGATAATAAATATAATAAAATATAATAATAATAATAATAATAATAAATATAATAATAAAAATGGTATAATATATAATAACCTAACTTTTATACTACTTACATAACTTAACCTAACTAACCTAAGTTTCAATGACGTTAATTTAATAATAAAATAAAAATAAATATATAAATAATAATAAAATAAAAATAGTATAATATATAATAACCTAACTTTTATACTACTTACATAACTAACCTAACTAACCAAAGTTTCAATGACGTATTTATATAATATATATATATATGGAACAAATAACACATATGACACGAATATAAAAAAAAAAAAAAAAAACGAAAACGTCATTTTCTCGGATTATTGTATTTTAAGTAAATCTCGTTAAATAACCAATTAATATTACCTACCTCATTCGTTATTATTGTTTTTCATCGTACGACATTACGACGCGCGATTCTAATTAATAAATATTATATTATTGATTATTTAAGTCGATTTAAACGAATTAACTGTTTATTTGCATCGGATAATAAGAAAAAAAAGGATATAAGAAAAAAAAGAAGAAAATGAGAAACAAAAAAAATGGGGAAAAAGGAACTTAACAGAAAAAAAAAAAAAAGAAACACCGATTATTCAATCGATTACGTTAAAAATAAAGTATACTCTCAAGTTGTCAATAAATTAAACGTTAGATAAACAAAAACAAAAACACACACGCAAAAAAATAAAAAAAAAAAAAGAGAAGAAAAGAAATATTAAGTATAATCAAATAATTGGAATGATAATACAAACTATAACAAAAAAAAAAAAATAAATAATTAATTGTATGATAATTTACAATAATTTAACTTTTGAGGTTAAGTTAAATCATCATTCCTGCTATACATAATATAATACGTCATTTTTTCACATTTACATGAAAATTACTCACTTTGAAATATTATATAATATAAATATGAAATTTAATAACAAATATAAATATTAAAAATCACATAAATATTAAATATTACATAACATATTAATTATATAATATAATATAATATAATATAATATAATATAATATAATATAATATAATATTAAATAACACTTATTACATTGAAATAAATCACATAATGATTAATTAATTAATTTAAACCTAAATTAAATCAAATTAATCAGTTAAATACGTTCGACGTGTATACACGTCGTTATACTTGTTTTCAAATTACACACCCTGTGATAATAATCTTTTCAAACTCAATTGCA
>NW_028300915.1:1430000-1477500 GCF_049000335.1 Polistes dominula
GAACTAATGCATTACCTAAAAACAAAAACAAAAACAAAAACAAAAAAAAACACCCGATATAATTTAAATATGACAGTAACGATAGTAAATTTTAAAATATATTTTTCAATATGTTATATTTGTTTTTTTTATTTTGTGTGTGTGTGTGTGTGGAATATTTTATCAACGATTATAATCGTCAGATTTTTAACGGATAACTCGATTCAAATGGAGCACAAAACCACCGAGAAGAACTGTATTTCGATTAATCGTGAATCACGATAAAAGTTCCACTTTCGATTTTCCATTCGAACGAATAAATTGAAACCAAAATGCACACTACGCCGCTAAAGCTCGGCACGAACGATCTCGATATTCCCGATTTTCAATGGATCGATGTTAGAGAGAGAATCTAAAGCACATTGTCATGATATACATATACACATACACACTTATATATATATATATATATAATCTACCTGTAGTTGTATTATAAATGTATAAATACAAGTATTTAGATATTTACATATACACTTATAGGAATACATAATTTTACACATACACCTACACCTGTAGGTATAATATAAATGTATAAATGCATGTACTTATACACTAATACATATATCGATACGCGTGGGGCAAACTAACCATAGAGAAAGAGAAAGAGAAATACGCCTTACTCGCTTTCAAATATAACCCCGTCGAGCATCCATAACAAACCCTTCCTATCTCCCATTAAATCAAACGCAAACCGCCCGGCGAGCCGACAGTTCATTTAACCCGCCCCCTTCCGTGGCGGTGCTCGGCGACCACCCCTCACTCTCTACCCTTTTCTCCCTCCCTCTCAAATCATCCGTTCGTCAGAAGCTCGACGCCGTCGTCGTCGTCGTCGTCGTCGTCGTTCGTAGTTCGTCGTCGTGGTGGTGGTGGTGGTGGTGGTGGTAGTGGTGGTTGTGTTCTTCCACCCTCTCGTGACGTGCTCGATTTCGTTCAGAATGAAACAAAAGAAATAAAGAACAAAAAAAAGAGAAAGAGAGAAACAGAGAGAGAGAGAGAGAGAATTAGACTTGAAGGATAAGTATTATACACGTAGCACACTCATTCCTATATGCTTTATCTCATCGACTAACATAAGAATAAAACACGTCACTACCGGTGCTTACGATTAGTCGCGATTTAAAGAAACTGTTACTATATTTTCTTCGTGAGTGTTACTTCGAGAAATCATATTTCTACGTATACATATATATATATATATATATAGAGAGAGAGAGAGAGAGAGAGAGAACGAAGGACGTACGGTGAGTTTAAGCGCCGTTGGAAAATAAGAAGTAAGGGGAAGAAGCAAGGAGGGAAAAGAGAAGAAGAAGAAGAAGAAGAAGCAGATGATCGGAGTGGGGGGTGGAGGAGGACAAGGATGAGGAGGAAGAAAGAGGAAAGAGAAGCGCGTTCGAGGTGGACGCGATGTGCGCACAGAAAAGAAAAAGAGAGATAGAGAAAAGAAGAAGGAAGGAACGAAAGAACGAACGAACTAACGTAGAACGAACGAAAGGAGGAGGTGGAGAAAAAGGAGGAGGAAAAGGAGGAAAGAGGAAGGATGATATCGGCCGGAGAGGTGAGGGAGGGGGAGCTGGAAGAGAGGGTGACGAAGAGGGTTTGAGTGAGGGGGTGGGGGTAACTCGGAACTCGTGTCGTAGCGGTGCGACGATCGGTCGGGTATCTTCGTGTCGTGAGCCACACGCTCGGCCGATATCGGCTCGCATACGCGCTCAGTCGTGCTCGAGCCTCGCTCGCGTATGGACGTTTGTCTCTTTTTCGTAACTACTGCGAGAAATAATATACTTTGGATATTTGGCACATAGAGTATATATATATATATATATATAGAGAGAGAGAGAGTTCAGTTTAGCTACTACGTTGGTGGTGCTGTGTTAGTGGTGTTGGTGTCCGAGAACACTTTTTCTCAATTTTATTATATATACTTCATTCGTATATATATATATAATTATTTTTCGATTATTAATATTTTGTAAAATTTATTATTGTTATTGTTTATTTTGTAATCGTGTTGAACTAAAAATCGAAACGATTGTTACGTTACGATAATATATAATACGTGTGTCGCGGTGCAAAAGTTTATTATTTTAAAATATTAAACGACTGATCGACTAATATAATAATAATAATAATAATAATAATAATAATAATAATCGTGAGTGTTATCGAAAAATAAAGAACGAGAAACGAGGGAAAGAAACAAATACAAAGATTAAAACCTTCGGACAGTGTCTCGTCTCTTCTGTTCTTCTCTACTATTATACTATTACTATACTACTACTACTATTACTATTACTACAGAGTATTAGCAGCGGTCTCGAGTAACAGTGATAATCACGGACCGCTTTAAACGGTGCGCGAGTGACGCTCTCGATCCTAACGTGTTCCGATTAACTTCGTTCCGTTACGCGTATTCCCTCGAGTGTGCGCTCCACAATATATATATATATATATATAAATACATATATATATAGTATATAAAACGAGAGGACTCGCGGGAGTAGAAAAGAGGAACAAAGAACAAACGACGTGCCTACTATATATATATATACTATATTACTATCTGCTATTACTACTGTGTGTTGTATATCTTTTCTCTCGTTCTACTAAGTGTAAAGAAGAAAAGAAAAGAAAAAAAAACAAACAAGAAGAAGAAATAAAAAGTGAAAATAATTAAAAAAGAAAAATAAAGGGATACATCTTTCTATCTCTTTCCCTCCAACTGGACACCTCTACGTAGTCTTCTGTCAGTTCAATTTCTACTTTCCATCTTCAAGAGAAGGAGAAACGTAACAAATTGCAGCAGTAAGAAAGAAACAGCAATAGCAGTGTAATATATCATCAAACTTAAGCATCAAAAAACACTATTAGGTATATCATCGTCATCTTCTTCGTACGTCGAACGACACGAAACCCCAACGACGACGACGACGACGACGACGACGACATCATCGAATTGTTTCTTGAGGTAAAGTGATTTTTTTCTTTTTTTGTTCTTTCTTTCTTTCCTTCCTTACATTTTTTTTTTTTTTTTTAATCTTTTATAAATGACGTCACACGAGAGAGAGAGAGAACATACGTCAAGTTGAGCAACCTCCGACCACGTACGCCACCACCGACTACCGTGTCTGATCCACCACCCCATTTTCCACCTCCTCCACCAACACCCCCAGCCTTCCCCCAGCCCCCTCCCCTCCTCTCCCGTTCCCGCTATCCTCGATCGCACGTACGCACTCTCGTCATGTCTAACATACATATATATATACGCATTATACGTATACACCATCATTTATCTATCCTTCATCTTTCTACTTACCTATATATATATATATATATATGTATATTATTTTTTTGTCTTTGTCTTTTCTTTTCTTTTCTTTTATTTTCTTTCTTTTTTGCTTTCTTTCGCACGTGCGATGAAAATAACGATATTACGTATTAGATGCGACACGTCGTTGGATAGGATAATCTGGATAATGCGTTTCTTACTATTTTTTTATTTTTTTTTATTTGAACACCCTGCTGTATTACGTATATTAACTCGTATTTAATTTTTTTTATTATTATTATTATTATTTTTGTATTTTATTTATTAATATATTTATTTATATTATTATTCTTATTTTATTTTTATTATTATTTTTATTATATTACACACACACACAATATATATATATATATATATATATATATATATAATATAAATGTTACAGGATATTTTCTTACGTTAATAAAGAAAACTAAAAAATTCCATAATTAAGAAATAATAATTAATGATAGATTTGTATTATATTTTTATCTATTGATCTATATATATATATATATATATATATATATATATATATATATATATATATATATATATATATGTAGATAATTATGATCGCGTGACACGTAAGCATGT
Organism: Polistes dominula; assembly: GCF_049000335.1. NCBI lineage: Eukaryota > Metazoa > Arthropoda > Insecta > Hymenoptera > Vespidae > Polistes > Polistes dominula. Next base: position 1,433,941 of record NW_028300915.1, read on the forward strand.
TATCTTGAAAATACAAGTTTACGAGCTAATCGATGATAGGGCATATCACGGAAATGAACAATGTCGCCTTCGTCGATCGGATTTCTCTCGAATATAATAATCATCATTTTTTTTTCTTTTTCTTTCTCAATAGATAATTAAAATCTATTTAAGATAGAAAGTATAATAATAATAATAATATATTTTTAATTTCTTTATTTAAAAATAGTGTGTGTGTGTTTTTTTTTAATTTGTTGTTTTTGTTGACATTCACATTGTTTAAGTGATTTTACATGTATAAAACATATATGTTACTTGTTTATTACGTATAATAAAAATACCTTATGTATATAGATAAATACATTGATTTGGTATTAACAAGAAGATATCTCTTTCTAAATCACTCAACACTATTCGATTTATCACGTCGTAGCGTCTGCTTAGGGAATGCCATTAGGCGGATTGCTCTCTGGTGCTATCGATTTTGTTCCACGCTTTATGCATCGGCCTTCTCTGGGAACCTGTACGATCTTTGTTTAATCCATATACATACTCTTCTTGTGTTCCTCTCTCTCTTTCTCTCTCTTTCTCTTTTTCTATCTATCTATCTATCTATCTTTCTCACTCTTTCTTTCTCTAATTTTCGCTTTCTCTCATCTACCTTTGATCTTTATACGCGTTCCTTGTTTCTTTGTCAAACTTAACGCGATAATAAAGTTGTAAGCGCACGCGAAAAAACCTCACGTATCTATCTCTCTATACATTATTATTATTATTATTATTTATAATTATTATTACTCTCGTATGTGTGTATGTGTATAAGAATGTATATTTTTGTAGATATGTGTGGGTGGGTCGAGTGTTATGAGTGAGTGAGTGAGTATGTATGTATGTATGTATGTATGTATGTATGTATGTGTGTGTGTGTATGAACACGTCCGGTTGTATGTAAAATTTTATTTTTATCGAACGTAAGCAAAATGACGCGTAGGATATGTGTTTTTCACGTTCATCTTTCGTGTTCCTCGAAAGAGAATCATCTCATCCGATTCCCTTCTTTTTCTACTGGTTAAACTCTGACGTCATCTTTGTTATCTTGTAATACCGCGTATACATTTCTTCTTATCTAGTCTCTTATATTATTAACTTCGATTTTGTGGAATTATATTTATTTATTATTATTATTATATATATATTGTCGAATATTATTTTATTGCATTAGTTGAATCATAGATTATTTATATATTTATTTATTTATTAATTTATTGATATATATTAATTTAAAAAAAAATATATATATATATATATACGTATGTATATATTTGTCATTTTATATTGACAATTCTAAAGTCCCGTTTACATGATAACTATTCTTCTCAACAGATATATATGTATGTATGTGATACGAGGGATAGATAGATATATATATATGTATTTGTATGTGAGTGAGAGAGAGAGAGGGAGAGAGAGATACGTAAATACTTTGTAAAGATTTATCGGTGAATGGTCACGTGAGAAGAAAATGGCGTAACGAGTGTTAACTTTTTTTTTTTCTTCGACGAAGTAGAAGAAGAAGAAGAAGAGAGATTTCATTACACTTCAAAACACGTCTTATCGATTATCTTGTTTTTCGACTTAACCTTAACTCAAATAGAAATTCGTTATCATCGTATATGCATTTAACACAACACAACACAACAACAACATGCATAGTTTAATAGATTTGAATAATAATAATAATAATAATAATAAGAAAAATTTACGATATAGAAAAAAAACTGATAGTAGATCAAATAAGAAATAATAATTATATAATTTAATTGTTTGTTTCAATTTGTTTATTTATTATCATCATCATCATCATCTTGTAGATTAAGGATTATAATACATTGTTCAAAACAAATTTTAAATTCGTCCGGCCATCTTGATACAGCCATTTTTTTTATTATTATTTTTATTATTATTACAGCAATCTGTTGTTTGCATTCCTGAAATCAAAATTAAATCAAAATGTTTAAATCGTCACAAAACAAAAAAAACAAACGTTGATTTTTATCGACGATTATTTTTTGTTAAAAATTACGGAAAATCTTTTTATTTTATTCTTTTTTTTTTATTTTTTATTTTTTTTTTTTTTTTTATTAGAAAGGTCAAATTAGTCTGTTCGGAAGTTTGACATATGCACTAACGCACGATCGAAGCTTTCGCGTTGGGTTAACGAAGGGAACGGTTACTACGAGGGCCCACGAACTTCCCTTTCAACTTCGATATCGAATTCGTGTGAAGTTCAAGAACTGTCGTTATACGAACATTCCCTCTCTCTCTCTCTCTCTCTCTCTCTTTCCTAAATACTAACACACTGCTACACGTTATATATACATGTATATATATATATATGTATCATGTTCTACGTTCTACAACGTAAAATCAGTGTACATATAAGTATAGATTTTCCAGGTAAAATTGCAGAGAGAAATTTCTCTTTTCATTTTACGTATTTCCTACTCGTTACAGTTTAAAAAAAAAAAAAAAAAAAAACAAAAAAAACACTCTCGTGATTGGTTCTTTTACAAAATATTCTTAATTATTCAATTTAACTTAGATATTTATTTTCTTAACAATAATAAAATTGTAAGAGGTATTTTTAATGATTAATTTCAAAACCGATAAATTAAGTGACCATAATAAACAAATCGATCTACATCAATAAATATATATATATATATATATAAAATTGTATTTATAATTGCAATTTATTATTATATTATACTATATATATATATATATATAATATAGGAAAACTCGTTAGAAATGATCCAAAGTGGCATTGCACGCTCATGCATACATATATATATTTATATATGTTGTATGTAGGTGTGTATGTGTAAAAGAGTGAGAGAGAGAGAGAGAGAGAGAGAGAGAGAGAGAGAGAGAACAGTATAATCTTTGGCGGTTCTTTTTCCCGTGTTCCTCCTCTTCCTCCTCTACGACCCACCCCCTACCCGAACTCTTTCCCTTGCACAACACCCCCTTTCCACCTCATCCTCTTACTGTGGTACACTACTCCTCCTTCTTCTCCTCCTCCTTCTCCTTCTCCTTCTCCTCTTCGTTGAGTTACGAAGTCAGGCGAGCACGGCGATGAAAGAAGAACGCGGCGGCCGCGTGAAAGTAAAGAAAGTGGGCCGCACGAAGTAGTCTTCAAGCTACAACAAGCAGACACACACACACAGATACAGAGAGAGAGACATAGACATAGACACAGATACTAAGGGATATAGGCACACACAATCTTTTTCCTCTTCTTGCCAAAGAGATTCTACTCTTTACCACCCCCCACCTACCTACCTACCAACCCTTCTTCCTCTTGTTCCGCCTTTTCCTTTACTTCTGCCTCCTCTAACTCTGCCTCTTCTCTTTACTTCCGTTTTTCTACGATCGTTCCGATCTTCGTGAAAAAAATGAAAAATACAAGAAATTGAATATCATCGTTAGTATACTTTATTCTCATTTTATCATTATTATTATTAGTATTATTATTATTCTCGTTAATACATATTTTATTTAATAATATTTTTCAAAAAAAGTGTCCTATTGTTTTTGTTAACACGTTGAGTGTCACACGAATTCTTAGAGGAATTCTCGTCAGGCCACGGGCGTTGCTTTGTATTGAAAAAGTAGAGGAATGTGTCAGTCACCCGTGACGGACGTGGCCTAAACGGAAAGTCTAATGTCAGTCATTGATGACTGACGTGGCGCTCTCAATGTGTTTAAGGAATTAATGAAAAATAATATCTCGATAAATTGAATGGAAACAATATTTGTTTATAGAAGAACAAGTTGTAATCTTATCACTAGTAAATGTAATAACCAATCACGATAGTACTGTTATATTTTTACAATATATATATATATATATATAGAAGAGGAATTGCTAAACTCTTTTAAATATTAATCGTTTCACATCGTAATACCCAGTATAACTTTCAGATCCGTTTTGGCGTCACTCCAAACTAACTCGAATATTAATTCACGTATATCCTGCTCTGTGAACTGTTAGAAATAAAGGATAGAGAATAAAAAAAAAAAAATTCTTTCCTCTTTCATAATTAATTTTTTAATTCGAAGATTACATTGAACCAAAAAAAAAAATAATAATAATAATAATTTTCTTCTTAAAAGAAATAATTTGTTAAACTTTGATAAGAATTTATCTTCGTTAACATGCATCTATATCTAAATTTATTTATTAATATATATATATATATATATAATAATAATAATAATAATAATAATAATATATTATTTATATTAAATAAATTATTAAATATTATACTATAATAAATAAATATAGTATATATATATATATTAATAATTAGTATAATATATATATTAATATATAGGAAAATACAAAAATGATATTTAAAAAAAAATATATAACCATAATAAAATATAAATTAAATATTATGTTTAAATATATATATATATAGATATAGATATAGAATATATAGATTTATAGATTTCCTTTTAATATTGATGAAGAGAATACAAACGATGTGTGTGTGTGTGTTGGTAGTAGACACTAGATACGACGTTGAGTATGGTATAATCGATAATGAGTGTACACGGCTAATGGATATTTGATCGTAGAGATTACCTAATGCTAAACGCAAGTTCAGCAAGAAAAATTAACATATCTATAGATGTGCTATAATACACTCATATAATTACATATATATATTTCATATTATAATTCACATATACAAATATGTACGTAAAATAATGAAGAATTGGGAATATTTTAATGAAAATCATGTTGCACAATTTTTGAATTATACAAAATATAACAAATGTTCATATTGATCTTTATCATATTTCATTCTTTCTTTTTTTATTCTGCCCAGTCACATTTTCAATGTATATATATATATATATATGTATTAAAATGATTTAAGGAAAGATTACTCACGTTTCGAAAGTAATTATTAGTATGTATATGTGTCCTGATCATTTTCATGAGTCATTATACGACAAATATATCAAAATTCCTTACCGAGTGTGTGACGATTATGATGACGATGATGACAATGATGACAATGATGACGTTAATTCGATAAATATAAGGAAGATTCTTTGAAAATTGTAGTCTAACAAAAAGTATAATAGATATATATATATATATATTTCAAATGTTGACGTTTTATCAAATTAAGAGAATGGTGTATAGAATGAAACACGTATACATAGACACACACATACACACATATATAATTGGGATATTCGGGATCGTCAAGATGCAAATTAATCGCAGTCTGTCAAAAGTTCTAGATAAGTCTTGTCGTCAAGGTGATTGTTACAAGTTTGGAGCAGGGCCAATATCAACGTCGTCTAAACGACAACGGCATTATCATCCTAGTGTTGAGAAGATCAACCATTTACTTTTGATTCTCATTTTGATTTTTCATTTTGATTTTCCTTTCGATTCTCATTTTGACTTATAACGTTTCATCCATTTCCAAGTGTAATAATTTACAATCCAAGTTGCATTGATCAATCGTAATAAGTACAATCATTATTAGTATATATATATATATATATATTAATAATAATTATTATTATATAATATTTTTATATTATTAAATTATTATTATTATTATTAATGTATATATATATATATATATATATATATATATATATATATATATATATATATATATATATATATATATATATGATAGTAGGATATCTTAAGATTTTATTACGAATACTTTCTATACCTTTGAAAGTAAATGCTTAAAAAGGGATGGAAAGGAATAGGGGATGGGATGGGATGGGATGAGATGAGATGAGATGGTAATAGCCGACATCTTTAGTTTAAAAGAAAAAAAGAAAGAAAGAAAGAAAAATATAAAGAAAAGAAACTGAAGTAGTAGTAGTAGTAGTAGTAGTAGTAGTAATGTAGTATTAGTAGTCCACAACGATGATCGCGTAAAGCTGTAAGCTGATACGCTAGAGAAGATAACGATAAATATTCAACGGATAAAGTCGGAGTCGATAATCGATTGGTTTTCTTTTACTATATATACACACACACACACACACGCACATCACTGTCAAACGTTCTACGAGGGTTCCTTCGAATGGCGTTAAATTTCAATTTCAATTTCTAAAATGATTTGTGTTATTTTTTAGTTTTATCTTATTATTATTCTCAATTAACCAATCAAATAAAAACAGATTTTATATATATATATATATTATAGTAATTATCTTTCTTTAATATATATAAATTACGTGTCACACATTGTTTGTCCGCAATGGACTCTTAAACTACTGAACCGATTTTAATCAAATTTTGCATACTGTGTGCAGTTTCATCCAACTTGAAACATAGGATAGTTTATATCTCAATTTATAATCGAATTATTTGTTTATTAACAAAAAATCATGATTATCTCTGTTGTTAGTTCGATAAGATTCTAACAGATTGCAGTATAATATTAATATATATATATATAATAACTATAGTTGTAAAGTATAAAGAAAGTAAAGAAGAAAGGAAGGACCAATATAAAAAAAAAAAAAAAAAAAAAAAGGAAGATGTTCTCATCTAGTTTCTTGTATTCCACTAGAAATCTGATATATTCGTAGAACTCATCCAACTAGCTAGCAAGTAATAGCAGTAGTAGTAGTAGTAGTAGTAAGTATACCAATCTTTGTCTCCCCCTCCCCTTGGGTATATTCTGTCATAGGGAAGAAAGCAAGCGTTATAATAGGCTACTACAGTACTCTAGGCAAGTAGGCAAGGCAGGAAGGCATGTTCTCGCGAAAATTCACGAACCCTCTTCTTCTCTTCTCTTGCTTCGAAATTGAAAGGTCGTGGCATTCCGTTTCCCCTCTTCATTCCGATGCCCTGCAATTGCTCTCTCTTTCTCTCTCTATATATATATCCTTTCTCTGTCGTGTTGTATTTCGTTTATATATATATATATATATATATATGAACCTTCCCAGGGTCGCGTGAAAAATAATCCAATTAGCGACAATTGGCGTGACGCGGATCGTGGAAGAGAATCGTGCGATTCTTTCACACTTCCGTGATGTTATTTATATATATATATATATATATATTTAATAATAATAATAATAATAATAATAATAATAGTAAAACAAAATAATTTTCGTTAGTATATATTATTATAATTTTGTTGTTGTTTTAATCCTTTGCACTCAAAGTTATATTTTTCATTTCACATATTATCAACAATTTACAAAGTAATTTTAATAGAAAAAAAAAAAAAAAGATCATAGTTGATATATATATATATATATATATATATTGTAAACTGAATTGAATTTGTGTTTCAGTTTTTATTTCTTTTTTTTTTTATTATTATTATTATTATTATCTTCGTAACGGAGCCCTCGAGTGCAAATAGTTAACAATATGAATTTTAATGTTTGTTCCAATTAAAATTTAATCGAAAAAAAAAATATATATATATAATAATAATATATAAATATTTTTATATTAAACATTTCAAATATATTAATATAATAAATAAATATTTACAAAATAATATAATCGCTTATAAATAGTGTAATACATATACATTAAATGACATATTACATATTTATAAAGTAATAATCAAGTTGTGTTTGTTGAATACCATGAAGGGGTCACCTAGGGTAATCCCTCCTAGTCAAATAAATGCGTTGCACATAATTACTAATTTATATCTTATCTTGTTTCTCTTTTTTTTTTGCTTTTTTTCTAAATAAAATTTCAATTTTCAACATAACTAACACGTTAATATATTATAACAACAACTATCGCGTTAAAATAACCCGTAACATTCATTCGAAGTGTTAATTAAATCAAATTTTTAAAAAACAATCTGGAATAATACAAATAAGTGTGTAATGGTGTAACAAACATACTATAATTAGAGAAAAGTGAGAGAGTAGAGGGGGAAATATATAGGTAAATATAGAATGATGAAACGATTTCGATAGAATTTTAGGTAGTGGTATTGTTTTTAAACTATTTCGAACGAGATCATCAAGAAATGGATCGGTTGGCACGTTTCCATTGGTGGTTAAGCTTCATAAAACCGCTTCTATTCCTTTTTTCTACTATTTCTATATATATATATATATATTACTGTGGCTCATAATCAGTCCAATACACACGTCTTTAAGTCAACGAATTACCTTATACCGCAATCTGTTAGAATCTTATCGAACTAACAGAGATAATCATGACTCTAATTAATTAATAAACAAATAATTCGATTATAAATTGAGATATAAACTATCCTATGTTTCAAGTTGGATAAAACTGCACACAGTGTGCAAAATTTTATTCAAATCGGTTCAGTAGTTTAAGAGTCCATTGCGGACAAACAACGTGACACGTAATTTATATATATTAAGAAGATATAAATTGAGATATAGACTATCCTATCTTTCAAGTTGGATGAAACTGCACACAGTGTGCAAAATTTTATTCAAATCGGTTCAGTAGTTTAGGAGTTCATTGCGGACAAACAACGTATAACACGTAATTTATATATATTAAGATATATATATATATAATATATATGTCGTAGATAAAGGAAAACATGTTAGAATTCTAATCGAATTTATGGTTAGACACTCTTTGGAGAGAGAAATTGTTGGTTAGATACTCATATCTTTTTTTTTTTTTTTTTTTTTTTTGTTTCTTTTCTTCATGTTCTTTGAGAAGAAAGAGAGGCGTTTTAATCCGTGAAGATTGTCTTTATCGTTTGGTTCTATCGACGACATTATATTCAGTCGTGCGCCGTACGGTTCACTTTATCCGCCCTGGCTACTCTCCACGCATTACCATATTTTGCATACGCCAACATTTTCTACGCACACTACTACTCTCTTTCCCTCTTCTCTGATTTTTTTCTTTCTTTCTTTCTTTCTTTCTATCTATCTATCTATCTATCTTTGTTCGTTTCTTTATTTCTTTCTTTCTTTTTCTCTCTTGCATATACACGCGTACGATTTGCACTCAGCATTTTCATGGCTCTCGGTTGCGAGCACTCACGTGCAACGATTCCTCCACCTTTCAGGACTCTCATTCCTTTCTTGCTTACTTGCATTCAACAACAAAAAATATATCTATAGATATATATATGCGTGTGGTATGTGTGTATGTGTATGTGTGTAGAGTGTTACATTCCCTTTCAAAGATTATTGTATGGAACAAATTTTTAACTATCTTATTTTTCATTTTCATTTTTATTTGGGTTTTTATTTTTATTTTGATATATATATATTCAGGAGCTCTCGGATGCATCGATCCAACCCTTATTCCCAGTACACACATATACTTGCATGCACACACCACATGGTATTGTATATATACATGCATATGTAATATATATAATATAATATATATATATGTATATGTATACATATATGTTCTGGACGTGCTCCCAGCTTCGTTAGGGCTCGCACGTGCGCGTATTTAACTCTGAACGCGTTTCTGGGCCCGCCTTCTTTCGAAAGCTATTAACACCGGAGTACATACACGCGTTTCTTCTTCTATCTTACAAACCGTTGTAATAAACGAACAGTATTACGTATCCTTTAAAACTAATTCCTTTGATCTACTTTTGCAACATCATCATCATCATCCTCATCATCCTCATCATCATTATTATTATCATTATTATAACTAATATATATATATATATATATATAGGACGAATAACAACGTATTTGTGATAATAATTTGAAATAAATAAATATTTATTCAATTGTAGATACGTATATTTATAATTATATATAATTATTATATATAAATTACGTGTCACGTTGTTTGTCCGCAATGGACTCCTAAACTATTGAACCGATTTTAATCAAATTTTGCACACTGTGTGCAGTTTTATCCAACTTAAAAGATAGAATAGTTTATATTTCAATTTCTAATCGCAATATTATTTTATTGCGAATTATTTGTTTATTAATTAATTAGAGTCATGTTAATCTCTATTAGTTCGATAAGATTCTAACAGATGGTGGTATAAGGTAATTCGTTGACTTAAAGACGTGTGTATCGGACTGATTGTGAACCACTTAGTGTGATCCAATAATTATTATATTATCGTCTTTAATATTTGCAGAATTATAATGAACATATGTGAAACAAAATGAATTTACCACATAAACAAAGATATTCGAAATGACCTTTTTAAAAAAAATATAAAAACACTAATAATATTAATAATATCATCCTCGTTAATCTATTTTCTCTTAAAAAACAAAAACAAAAAATCCACACAGAGATGCATGTGTTATATGAATTCATATATACAAACACACACACATATATATATATATATATATATATACAACGTTATACGGCATTAATCGTAAACAACCGCGAAATGCAAATACACGGGGCAAAACCCTGAAGAACATAAATACGTACGAAATATAGGCAGATATATTCGTTATTATCGGTATTCAGGTGCATACGAGTGAACTCGTGCGCGCGCGCGCGCACGGATAAAGCACGCGTTACGCGATATTAATGCAGAAGCCCTGTAAGTGATAAAAGCCATATAGAAATACAAGCTTTGCTTGCTTGCTTCCATATGTACGCGTTCCAAACCTTTTTTTATTTTTTTTTTATGACTAAAGTAGTAGTAGTAGTAGTAGTAGTAGTAGTGGAAGAAGAAGAAGAAGGGTTTACAATCGTACACACCACACATATACACTCATATTCTGATAGACGACAGCTGCAATGTTTGCTTCTTCTTTTTCTTCTTCTTCTTTTACTCTCTTTCTGTACTTAATATGTATATTTTTTTTTTTATTATTATTAATTTTATTTTATAAGAAATCATAAGCTAAAAAACAAATTCGTTGTATCATTTACAAAGGAAAAAATATTTTTCTAAATTTTCACAAACACTTTTACTAGGGTAAACACGAATAATATAAAAAGGGTATTCCCCTAAAGAGAATGAAAAAGAAAAAGAAATAGAAAGTTTCAAATTTGTACGCTAGAGTGCGCCGTAGTAGTAGTAGTAGATATTCGTACGTACAACCAAATGAAAGATAGAAAGAGTGAGAAAAAGATAGAGAAAATGAAAAGGTTAGAGAAAGAGAGATAGATAGATAGATAAATAAAACAAAGTAGAGAAAGGGATATTTAACGAAGGGACGAATAATAACCAGAGCTTTCAGTAAAGCGCCAATGCGTTCTTCCGAGAGTTTGTTGGGTTGGGATTGGTTGATGATAGTTGTACCATAAACGTATCACACTATCTTCTTCTATATCTTTCTGTCTTTTTTTTTATATTCCATGTCATTCCTCCAGCAAGCTCGAAAAAATTGAAGTTGAAGTTGAAGTTAAAGTTAAAGTTGAAGTAGAAGGGGTTGGTGGTGGTGTTCTCTCTCTTAACTATCGTAAATTTAGCGCACTGATCTCATTCCACGGTGAATCCGCTGACGAAAATAGCGTCCAAGCATCATCATCACACTAACAGAAAAGCCGATGGAAGAAGAAGAAGAAGAAGAAGAAGAAGAAACACGCGTTTTATAAAGACGTCGTTCCATGCGTACGTTTACCCCGAATAAGATGAGAGAGAGGGGGGGAGAGAGTAAGAGAGATTGGAAGAGTGGGGAGGGGAGGGAAGAAAGGGGAGGGGATATATACGTGTTCCGTCTTCCTTTAGTGGACGACGACAGACCGATTAAGAGAGATGAATAACTTTTGGAGAGAAAGAGAAAGTAAAAGGCATTACGTTTTCTTACTTTTTCTTTCTCTGTCACTGACCTTTCCTTAAAAATGATTAAAGAAATTTGATTCTATTTTTGTTTATTTTTTTTTTGTTTTGTTTTGTTTTGTTTGGTTTTGTTTTATGTAGTGGATTTATTAGATGTTTAGATTGGTTTAAAAATTAATGTTATTAATTTTTTAATATTAAATTTTTTAAAAATTATATTTAAAATTTTCTAATATTATATTTTAATTTAATAATTTAATTATTTTATTTTGTAAGGAAAATATATATATATATATATAAATCTATCAATGTATTTTAAAAATCAATTGTGTGTACAATTTAATTATAACAAATGAGACTTTAGATTTTCTTAACCTAAAAATAAATAATATCAAATTAAATAATTTTGTAATTAAAACTTTTTATGTATTGTTTATGATATTTTTTATTTTTCTTTTTTCTTTTTTGCAGAAATATATAAAAAAGAAAAAAGAAAACAGATTGTTTTTATTATAATATACGTCAGATCTTTTCTTATACGATGATAATAATTATTGACGCATGCGTGTTACGTCACACTTATTATACGTGACGAACAAATTCTTCTTCTTCTTCTTCTTCTTCTTCTTCTTCTTCTTCTTCTTCTTCTTCTTCTTCTTCTTCTTCTTCTTCTTTCCTCTTCGTAGGATGAAACAGACGATTTAGAATTTAACAACGTCATTAGTTTTTTTTTAGTATCTTTTTATTATACTTTTTTTTTTTTTCAAACAAATCTTTTTTCTTTCCCCTTTCTTTCGTTCGAAACATTATTATTCCATTAATTTTATTTATTTATTATTATTCTTTTTTTTTTTTTCTTGACAATTCAAACCAAAATTACTATGGGAGACATTTTGACGCACAACAACACTCGATAATCATAGAAAAATATAAAAAAAAAAGGAAAATATAAGAGAATAATTTAGAAATAAGGAAAAAGAAAGAATATAAAAAAAAATAAAAAAGGAACTAAGAAAGAATATTAAATAAAATCTCGTTTTCCTGATAACTTGGAAAAATCAATGATGAACACATAATCAAATGTTTGGAAACTCCTCTTGTATTACGTAGTACACTGAATGAGTATATATACACGCGCAGGTATTATATATATATACATATATATACAGAAGGATATTTCGAAGTAAAATATTTCTGCTTGTTTTTCCCCTTTCTCTCTGACAACTGAGAAATCTTGAAAGAAATCAAATTTTTAAAATATCCTTGTATACATATATATATATATATATATGTACCAGGTGTATATATATATAAACACCCATCAAAGATTCTTCATAAAGTGGTTTACGCATTCTTCATACTCGGAAAAGACTACGACGACGACGACGACGACTACGAGAATCGACCTCGGGATGCCGAACAAAGGCGCCGAGCAAGCCTTACTAGTACTTCGCGTAAAACGATCCATGCTAGATCGAAAGTAGTATTGTATATACATATTTACTTACACATATACACACACACTTATATATATATATATATATTTACTTACATATCCCCCATAGAAAATGTACTGCTCGAAATCATCGATATCTCGATAATATAACCTTACTTTTTTCTTTTATTTCGTATTACCAATGACAAATTGAATTCAATAGAAATATATAATTAACATTAAAAATGAAGAATTATTAATGTTAATTATATATTTATATTATATTAATTAATATATTATAAATTGTATTATGTAATAGGTGTTTTTTTGTTGTTTGCAACCTTTTTTTCTTTACGCCATTTCTTTTCTTTTCTATAAGCCATCTGTAGGAAAATTGCGTAAGCAAAATTTGTACAACTAATATAATATAATATTATAATTATATATATATATAAATATAAATGGCAGTTTAGAAATTATATTCAATCTTCGCCGCGGTGTTATTCCCCCTCTCCACCATCTTTGAAATTGAAACCGAAACAATCTTTGGACTTAACACGAGATAAAAAGATTATTATATTCTCAATATTTCTCCCATATTCATTAGAATATTATAGGATTGAAAAGAACAAGATGATACACCTATAATTCTGAATAATAACATTCATTTATTATAATAGTAAAACACGTTTAAACATGTATTCAACACAACAACGATCATAATAACAAATAAGTTAATACAAGATACATATTAAGTAAACTATAGATTATTATTATTATTATCATTTACGTAAGAATGATATATCTTTTTTATCAGAACTAAATATCAGTTAATACATTTGATTTTAAAACAAAAACATATTGTTACATATAAATATGTAAATACGTAAATGACGATAGGAATTCGGACCAGTTCAATTGTCAACGATCCACACTAGAAAATACACCTACACGCGTATGATGGGTATGATGAGAGAGTGAGTGAGATGATTCTGTAACTAGCTAGTGGAAGGTGTGACGTCAGGCGTCGTCTAGTTACACCGTAGACGCCACAGGCACGTCCCAAGTCGCGTTCTGTCGACGTCGACATCGAATCAAACCTCCTCCCCCTCCCTTTTCCCTTCCCATTCCCTTCTCTTTCCCTTTAACGTTCTCTCATCGTCCTATCGGTCTCGCATCGTCGTCATCGCATTCTACTCGTGCCACTTGCCCCCTCCCTCTACCTCCCTCGAAATTCCCCCTCTCTTTCTAACCAATCCGCGAGTATACTAACGAACTATCTCGCGTGGCAGCAGCAGCAGCAACAGTAGTAGTAGTAGTAGTAGTCGTAGTAGTAGTTGCAACACGGTGAACACGCACACGTGCCAGGAAATGTTATGTATGTGTAGTAGTAGTAGTAGTAGTAGTAGTAGTAGTAGTAGTAGTAGTTTTGCTGCTGGTGCTGCTGCTGCTGCTGCTGTTGGCGCGTAGTATCATCGAAGGGACCAACAGCGGCAAAGCAGCACTTCGGCTGCCGAGTATCGGCGACGCTAGCCGATCGTTTCCCCCACCACTTTTTAGTCACCTCTTTCCACTGTTCTTCAGCCGCGCATCGACGAGACGCCACAAGCCTGGCGAGGGCATAACATCTGCTCTTAGCGTGATTGCCGTGTATTGATGTAGGCTTTATGGCAAACGCGGCAGCAACGAAGGCGGCAGCCTCTTTGGCCAACAAAATAAGCGGATGATGATCGTTCGATGTTCTCTTTTTTTCTTTTTTGCTTTTTCTTGTTTCCCCTTGCTCGTGCTCGTGCTCGTGCTCGTGCTCTTGCTCTTATTTACTCCCTTTTTTTACTTGGAAATAGGAATTCGTGAAAGTGTCAAAGAAATATTCATCTAGATTACGTTTTATATAATATTATCTTTTGATATTCATTAAACGAAAAACTTGTTTATTTCTTTTTTTAATTTTTTTTTTTTTTTTTTTTTTTTAATCGATATTAAATTATTCTAGAATATATTTTACTACTAGCACGTGTTTTTTAATTATAAGTTAATAATAAATATTCTGTCGGAATATTAATACGAGTTGAATATTGATCGTTTTTGTTACGATTAAATGTAATTACAATTTCTTATAAGTTTGATACAAAAAGAGAAGACAACGCAAGTAGTATTAAAGTAATAGTACATAAAATCAGTGATTCGGAGAAAGTGAAGGGCGACGTTCCTTTCACGCGAACCTCTCCTGTCACGGTGTTATTGAACTCTTCCAATTACGATAATAATTTCACAAATACACATATATATATATAGTGAAACCAAAGTATAACAGATTTAAAATGAAAGAAATAAAAAAAAAATACTCTCTATTTTTCTTTCTCATTTGATTTTCGAACCTGTTGCATTATTTTTATTTGGGTTGAGGGGGGATACATTTTGATAGTATATCTAGAGAAAACAAAAGTATCTAAAGAGGGGGAAGTGTGAAGTGTGACGATGAGATGGCGGGGAGTGGGGGGGCGGGGAAGGTCAATATATTATTTCTACGAATCGATCGAGAGTTCCAGCAGTGAGAAATTAGTACTTAAACCGTTATCGCTTAACGACGCGTAACAGACTCGATTTACATAGGATAATCATCCGAAGTTGTAGTAGCAGTTGCCTTTGTTCGGTAAAGTTCGGACACTGTGATCGGGAATCGTCGTGACCTCGTGACCGCCAGAAAGCGCGCGCACGCATATGAGAAAAAGAGATGCAACTTCACGCGGCGCCACACACCACTTCATAAATCTCACGTGTGTGATGTATGTGTGTGTGTCGTGTGTGTTCGTGCTTCCGATTGATGAGGCTTATCGTCGCGTGTGTGTATCTCTGAACGATGCTCTTCTGAAGTAAAATGCATGTACTGAGAAAAGATCGATTCTATCGATCGAACGTTTCTTCTACCCCCTCCCCTAAACGACCACCCACCCTACCTCTTTCCCTCTTCTGCACTTTTTATTTTTATTTTTATTTTTTATCATCGTATATGTGTGTAAGTAGTAAACTTGG
Source organism: Polistes dominula (assembly GCF_049000335.1). Taxonomy (NCBI): domain Eukaryota; kingdom Metazoa; phylum Arthropoda; class Insecta; order Hymenoptera; family Vespidae; genus Polistes; species Polistes dominula. The sequence goes on from NW_028300915.1 coordinate 1,450,156, forward strand.
TCTTGATCAACGTAGTAGGTCGTCTTTATGTATATTGTGTATGTGTGTGTGTTGGTGTGTTGTCTATGGCGCCATTCTCGTATCTCAATCGCACATTTACGTCGTCGTCGTTGTCGTCGTCGTCGTCGTCGTCGTAGTTATATTTCTACAAGAAGCTCACGCAAGAATAGAATAATCATTTGGCACGATAGAGAAAATGACGATGCGCTGCGCTTAGTAAAATTGTGCAAATCTAATCTTTTTTTTTTTTTTTCTTTTTTTTCTTGGACAATTTAATCTGTCATTTTTTTCTTTCTTCCTTTCTCACTCTTTCTCTCTCTCTCTCTCTCTCTTTCTTTTCAATAAATTTCTTTTCATATTCGTTATATCATATATATGTGAAATATTTATTATAATAAAAATATATTTATTTATTTATTTAATTTGTTTATTTTTTTTTTCTAATTATTGTCAATATGGCAATGATAATGTTGATTTAATCAATTGACCGATATTTCGTTTAATATTCGTAATCAATGATTGGTCGGTTAATTACGTACTTTGATACCACGCTTATTACAGCTTATATATATAGATATATGTATAGTATATGTGTGTATAGAAATTTATTCGGCCTTGATGGATCATCCATAGACCTATCACGAAAGACTTTGGTTTCGATATTTCTTTTTTTTTTTTTTCTTTTTTTTCTTAAAGTTTGATTAACTACTATGAAAGATAAGAGAATGATGAAATAAAACTCTAAAAAGAAGAATACAATGTTAAAACATTTCAATGAGGAATAACGAAATAACAAGAGCCTTCTTTTAAAAAAAAAAAAAAGAAAAAAAAAACTTTCTCATTTGATTCGTGACAAATTTATTGCGTCGTAACGATAAGTTTTTGAGGTTAAGTCATATTGTATTTGATTATCGGTTTTTTCAATGATTACAATTCGATTGTCCAATCACTAAAGATTATCTAATCATATATATTTATTTATTTATTTATATTTTTATTTATATTATATAGTATATATATTATATTAATTATATATCTTTCTTCTTAATATATACAAATTACGTGTCACGTTGTTTGTCCGCAATGGACTTTTAAACAACTGAACCGATTTTAATCAAATTTTCCACACTGTGTGCAATTTCATTCAACTTAAAAGATAGAATAGTTTAAATCTCAATTTATAATCGCAATATTATTTTATTACGAATTATTTGTTTATTAATTAATTACAGTCATGATTATCTCTGTTAGTTCGATAAGATTCTAACAGATGGCGATATAAGGTAATTCATTGACTTAAAGACGTGTGTTATCGGACTGATTGTGAGCCAAGAGTAACCATTGAAAAAATTGATAATTCCACTAATATGTTGATTATCTGTGTATGTGTTAATGACCATATAACACAACTCTACATTTTCTTCTCTCTTTATCCTTTTTTCTTACTTTCCTTTCTTTCTCTTTTTGTTCTTTTTTTTTTGCTTGTTGTTATTTTCTAGCAGAAGTTAGTATAACTCGCATTCGTTTCGACGCTTCTTGTTCACGAAACGTCGGAGGCGGCACATTGTGTGTAGTAGCAGTAGCTACGAACTTCTTGATGCAATTTAGCCAGGAAAGTGGAACTCCTGGTAGCAAGCTAATTAAACGTAACCAAGAGACTTACTTGCATGGAAAATTATGGGAAAATAATGCGAGCACGTTAATTTCTAACTACAATGGCAATGACAACGAGTAAAATCGTTATTTCGAATAAGAAAACTTTCAATGTTAGAAGGAGGGTAGAGGGGAGGGAGGGGAGGGAAAGGATCATCGTAATTTTTCTCTCATTTCTAGAAACCATTTCAAACTTGGCTTGTTTTAATTTATATTATTTTTCATTTTCAAATTATAAGACGACTATTTTTTATAATATGATAAAACACATACATATATACATACATACATACATACATACATATACATACACATAATTACATAAAAACTCTGTTAACATTTTCTTACAAAATATTCAAAATGGCTACTACACAACATCCTGTTTCAATGAATTTCAAAACGTGTGTGTTGCAAGTCTATTTATGGTTATGGTATATAAAGGTAATCAATTATAATCGTGTTAAAGAGATATATTCCGTTAAAGTAAACAATTCAACAGACATATTAATTAAACATTGAAATAATCATTTTTCAAACTTTTCAATCTTTGTATCAAATTTCCAATTATTATTATTATTATTATTATTATTACAAGTTAATATTAATATACATTGATGGATTATACATTTAAAAAGAAGTTCTTCATGTAAAAATAAAAATGATAAATATTTTTTCTTACTTGCAATTAGTCATCGTTGTTGATGCAACTTATTTTTCTTCTTCTTTTTCTTCTTCTTCTTCTTCTTCTGCTTCTTCTGCTTCTCCTTTAACTTGCAACAACAAAATCCATTTATAAAATTTCGTCACGTATATTTGCATTACATTTGTACTCATGCACGTACATAAGTAAGTAAGTATGTGTGTGTTGTGTGTATGTATGTATGTATGTATGTATGTATGTGTATATAAAATAATTGAGAAACTTCTATTAATCAAATTGAACAAACGGGAGCTTGATTTTCACTCATCCTACAGACTTCAGAATACATACATGTATATATACATATACATATATATATGTATGCATTACTATATTACCTAGGACTGTTCTAAATACAAGAACAATTTTCTTGTTTTATATTTTTATTTGATTATTTTATTTTGTATTATTTTTTTTTTGTTTTGTTTTTTTTTTTTCAAAGTCTTCGTTCATTGCGGCTGTGGGAGAAAGTCGTTCGAATGGTCACGGCCTATTTAACGGTGGCTCTGTACAACCTCGACGATCGTTGTGCGCGCGCGTGTTGTGTGTATGTGTGTGTGTGTGTGTGTACGCTCTCTACTAAATCAGGATAATAAAGTATAGTTAGTAGTAACACTGATCATAGGATGCTCTTCTTTTCTATCTTTCATATTTTTTCAAAAGTTTTCTGTTTTCTTTTTCTTCTTCTTGGTTTACTACCCCCTACCCCCTAACCTCGTTTTTAGTAGAAAATAATATTTTACAGTTATTATTAATTATCATTCAATTTATATATATATATATATATTTTTTTTTTATTATATTTTATTAAAATTATATTTTTTAATATTTTAAAATATTAAAAATAATATATATTATATATATATATATATATTTTTATTATAAAAAATATTATACAAAATATTATTTAAAAAATGTATTATATTTTATTATAATTAAATATAATACATTTTATAAAAAAAAAAATAATTCTATTATAATTTTGTATGTATATATAATAATAATAATATATATATATATATTTTTTTTTTTATTAAACAAAGTTAAAAGGATTCATAAATGATTTTTAATCCTTATTTGGAAAATAAAAAAACAAAAATTGGAAAAATAATAAACTGGTAGCGCGAAAAACGGTACTTCGTTCCACATATGCGAATCTATTTTTCTTTCTTTCTCCTACCACCAAATAAAATCGATTTTATTACATATATATATATGTATACACACATAAATATTGATATTATTACACTTCGTAGAAAATATGACTTTTCCATTTTATCGATAGAATTCCTAAACAAATGATTATTATATACCTAAAAAAAAAAAAAACGTTCTATATCAAATTACTAACGATAAACAAATATTAACTCCATAATAATTTTCAAATGAACGAAAAAAAAAAATGTAGGAAAATTTAATATCTACAAAAAAAGAAATATAATTAACAAAGTTAGATACTCATCCAACCAACATATATAACCCAACACACGTGTATATCAAACTTTCTATCAAATATAATTGTCAATGACAAATTATCATCAACTGAAAATAAAAACTATGTAAAACAAATAGATTAGAATAAATTAATTAAAAAATAATTACAAGTATTTAGTAATTAATTAACAAACATATACACACACACACACACACATAACACTCACATAAACACTAATGATATAGATATGCATATGAATTACTCGTAGTAGCACGCGCGCATGCATCCGGATAATACTTTAAACGTGTAGAAGTGTGTAGTAACATTATAAAACACATATATATATATATATACACTCATACACTGTCTCACCTGTCGTGTAAGTAAGGTGAAAGAAAAAAAGGTGTACAAAGTGGGGAGGGGATAAAAAAAAGATAGAAAAGGACAGAAGATAGGAGAACAATGTGTGGTGGTAGTAGTGGTAGTGGTGGTGGTTGGTGGTGCACGCATGTGCCAAACGGGACGTAGTAATACGTTTTACTGTTTCCCCCTACCCCTCCCTCTTTCCCCCTCCCCTTCTCTTAACTATGACGTCATTCGACGCTCGACAATATTTGCGTCGGCAGCGTCGTACTCACCCCTCCAGTTCCCTGCCCCCTCCCTCCCCACTATCAGTTTACTACTACTCCCCACCACTCTACTATTTGACGTCGTATGTATTGCGTACTAGACACATATATGTATATATATATGTATGTAGGTATGTATGTATGTGTGTGGGTATGTATTTATGACGCGTGTGACATCGTAGTGTGTTGTAAGTACCTTTAATTTGACAAGCTTTTGATATCTCGTCACGTTACGCGCGTTTGCATGAAACAAAAACGAATCTGTCCGCGAAATCGGTGGCACGAACATAACCTAATCTCGTAATATATAATGTAACGGTGGTAACATAAACGCGTAATATTTTAACATAACATAATTTATCATAACGTAATATATGTATATATATGTATATATATTAATCCGAAAAATTACGGTTTTTTTTTTAGAGAGAGAGAGAGAGAGAATTTAATTTGGTGGATTTAACGTTAGACGAAGTTAAACGTTAAAGGAGTTTTCTTTGAGACGCCATCTTGAAATTGATCGATAATCTTTATCGACGACTGTTATCTTTTCTTTATTATATTATTGTTAATTATTATTATTATTATTTATTTTTGAGTATAATAAAAATAGAAATGTCGGCGGTGTAATTAAAATAACAATTTTAAGCAGACATATTATACATCTGTAGATACAAAAAAAAAAAAAGGATGTATAAATATAAAGATAAATTTGACTGCTTGTTGGAATGAAGGATTGTTAAAATATATTTCAAGAAAAATTACAATCATCGATGTATTTATACTAAATACATACACACATACACAGACGTATTTCATATATTATCGATTGGTGTTAAATATATTTGAGAAATAAATCTTTTTTTTTTTTTTTTTTTTTTTTTTTTTTTGATGGTCACTGATTATGAATTTGGAAATACATACCGGTCACCATTGGAAATAAGGTTCATCAATGCATATTTTATGTAATCGAAAATCCTAAACGATAATTGGAAGATGTTATTAACGATACCAAGTCGATCAAACAAATCCTTGCCTTTTTTTTTTTTTTTTTTTTTTTAATACTCACTGATCAATGCATATATTGCATATATTTTACATATATAAATAAATACATACATACATACATATATACATATAGTTAAATAAATATAGATATAAAATCGATTATTGTCAAGGGAAATAAACTTTTGATTTGTTTACTTTCCAATGAATTAATAACATTGTTTTGTTTATTGCTAAATCAGCAATGAAATATTTTATTTTTTCAAAAACGTTTTTTTTTGTTTTTGTTTGTTTTTTGGGTTTTTTTGATTTTATTTTATTAAATCAGATAAAATTAACTATTTTACGAATTGTGACGAGAGATAATTATCAATTCATCCAAATATTTGTATAATATACATATAAATATGTAACACACACACACATATATATATACATACATTTCCATACAATGAGAACGAGTTGAAAAAAAAAAAAAAAAACAAGAAGAAGAAGAAAAAAAACAAAATCAAAATTTAGTCAAATCAAACAGATAGAAAAAATCATCATATCTCTGTTTTGCTTTCCGATAACCTTGTGCATTGTGTGTCCTCGTCGCATAAATGTGGCGTCGCAAGTCTCTTTTTCTGTATGTGTGTGTGCGCGCGCGTATGTGTACATGCGTGTGTGTGTGTGTTTGTGCGTATTCGTGCAGACTTGGCGTCACACGAAGAGAAAGAGAGTCAATTGCAATAAGAATTTTTATAAGAGAACTTGAATTCACTTGCACATATATATATGTATGTATGTATGTATGTATGTATTTACTTATGAACATTGTAGAAAAGAAAGGAAGAGAAGGTGCGATAGGAGGAAACCTTTTCATTTTCTTCCTGAAAATGGAAACGTCCAATAGGCGAATAGAAAAGTTGTTTCTGCTGGCTTTGCTGCTTGTTCGAGATAGCCGTGCCAAGGAAAATATTACAGATATATATATATATACAAGTGGAATAAGAGGGGGAAGGGGGGATTAAGAAAAAGATAGAAAGAAGATGATGAAGAAGAAGAAGAAGAAGAGTTACCACTAAAGTGGAACAAAACCATCTGTATATTTAAGAAGAAAGATTATTCGTAACTTTCGATATTAATTCTTAGGATAATATATGAAATTAATTTATAATGATATTCCTTTCTAATTGGATATCATTTGTGAACAAACAATTGTTGTTATTTTTTTGTATTTAATAATTAATAAATAATAATATTTTTATTTATTATTATTATTATTATTATTATTATATATGCAACGATATTTTTGTTATATATACCAGTTTTGTTTTAGTAATATAGTTTTTTTTTTTTTTTTTTTTGTATCTTTCGCATTAGTTTTTGAGTTAGTCGCCATTTTCAACATGGCGTTAACAAATGTCAATCGATTTTATATTTATATAAAGTATATTAATTATATTGATAATATTGTATGTATAATATATATTTAATTTATTATAATATAATTAAGAACAAAACAAAACTATGCGAAAAAATATGCAACAACAACATTGAACAAACGAAATCAAAAAAAAGTGAAAGGATTTTGGAGGGAAACATATTTTGAGTAAAAAAGGTGACAAAAAATTTACTAAAAATTTTAAAATTTTACAAACATCGTAATTTTAAAATTATCATTAATTATAATTTATGATTAGTCTAAAAAACAATAAAATTTGCATAGAGAGTGAAAGAATAAGAAAAATATTTCAAATGTATTCGATGAGAGTTTATAAAATATGTTCGGGTTTTTTTTTTGTTTTTTTGTTTTTTTTTTTTTCAACAATGCGTGTCCGGTTCACTGGACGCATTTATTTATAAACGAGTGTAAAAGTAGCAAAGCATTCACCGATTTCTTTTTAAGCAGACAACTCGCTCGCATTCCTTTCAAGGCCCCCCTACAGAGAGAAAGAGAAAGAGTGAGAAAGAACGGACACGGGCCAAACGTGTGTGTGTATATATATGTGTGTGTATGTACCGTGGTAGTAGACATTTAACCAAAGTCTCTTCGTTATTCTTCTTTAACATACCTAACCTAACTAACGTAAGTCTGTAACCAAGCACACATTGCTGCATAACTTTCTCTACTTTGATTTATCATAAATCAATGCAATCATCTTTTTTATTTTTTTTTTTTTATACAGCTTCGTAAAATATTTTTTTTCTTCCTATCTTCCGGATTAGTTTTCGAGATAGCCGCCATTTTCAAAATGGCGCTAACAAATATCAATTGATTTTTATACAGTTTTGTTTTAAGTAATAAATTTTATTCTTTCTATCTTTCTTAAATTAATTTTTGAAATAGCCACCATTTTCAAAATGGCGCTAACAAATATCAATTGATTTTTATACAGTTTTGTTCTACTAATAAATTTTGTTTTTTTCTATTTTTAAATTAATTTTCGAAATAGCCCGTCATTCTCAAAATGGCGCTAACAAATAGCAATCGATTTTTATACAGTTTTGTTTTAAGTAATAAATTTTGTTTTTTCCATCTTTCTTAAATTAATTTTCGAAATAGCCACCATTTTCAAAATGGCGCTAACAAATATCAATCGATTTATCTTTAATATTATTTGAATTTAATCGTGAATTATTTCGAATTAATTGTAAGAAAGAAAAAGATGGTTATATATATATATAACCATATATATATATATATTCAGATATATAAGAAAAAAATCTAATTTCATTTGAGGTTGAAGTTCCGTTTAATCGGCAAACGCTGTAGAACAATGATGTAAGAGAGTAGTAGGATGGGATGTAACGGTACGCATTCACCGAACTAAGTACATACCTACATGATACATACATATGTACATATGTTATGTACTACGAGTTAAACTGTGAAGCTCCTCGGTCCGACTTATGGTATGTGTATACATATATACATATATATATATACGTTTATATATGAGTAGTGTGGTGTATGTGTGTGCGTGTGGGTGAATGTTGGTATCGTCTCGCAGAACGGAAATCGATCGAAGAGTCCATTGCCGAGAGTGGAGGGGGGAGCCAAGCTAATGAATTATTTCATCATCGAAATGAGAATAGCAAACAAATGTAAAACATTACAAACCTACCCCGTTCCCCCTTCTCTCTCTCTCTCTCTCTCTTTCTCTCTCTCTCTCTTAAAAATATCCTCTAATTATGGTAAATCCAATCATATGTTCCTTTGTTTCTTTTCGAGATAATCGCGACAACTTGATGATTTATTATTATTTCATAAGAAAAAATAAAACTTGTGACAAATTGTGTGCATTGATATAATTTATATTGGGTTTGAAACTAAATAATTGCCGATTTGTTCAATGAAATAAAAGATTTGTTTGTTTTAATATTGAAGTAGAAAAAAGAAACTTTAAGAAAATATCTAAGTAATGAACTTGTAAAGCTAGGTTAGGATAACATAAAAATAAACAAAAAAAATTAGAAATGAAAATGAGAGACATCTATACTTGAAATCGGCAATTACTTATTAGTTGCCAACCCAATATTTGTTAATAAGATCGAATGATGGATTAATAAAAAAAAAAAAACAAGAATGAAATAAAAGTAAAATTAAATGAAGACGTTAAACGCTAATTCGATTGATATTTTTGAGCGCCATTTTGAAAATGGCGACTAATTCGAATATTAATTGAAGTAAGTAATCAAAAAATTGGATTATTGAAACAAAACTATATAAAAATAATTAATACGCTTAAGTGTTTCGTATAATTTATTTATTTGTTAATAAGATCGAATGGTGAATAATTGAAAATAATAAAAAAAGGAAAAAGCGGGAATGAAATAAAAGGAAAATTCACACGAGCAAGTAATACGCTTAAGAAGGAAACAGGAGGGAGGGAGGGATGACGGGAGGATAGGAGGGGGGGGGTTGTAGGTTGGTAGGAGGATTCTAAGAGGACGCACGAGTCAGTGACTTCGAAGGTAGACTTTACAGGTTAGGTAACGTGTATATATCTCTCTCTCTCATGCCCGTGGTTTTTTTCATTCCTGGAGAAAGTTAGCCTAGGCGTACCTCGAGCGTAAAATCGGTTGCACCTCCTCTCTCTCTCTCTCTCTCTCTCTCTCAGGTCAGTGTGATACACCTTCTTACTTCCTTCCTTCCTTCCATTATTGTCCTTCCTTGTCCTTCTTCCTTTAACATCTTTCTTCTTCTTTCTTTTGTGTTCCACCCCCCCCCCCCCCGCCCCTATTGAAATTTTCTTTCAAATATCTCACACAGATGTGTCATCTTTGCAAATCTTGCCAAAAAATGTGAACACTTGTTTTACTATTTAAAAAAAAAATATCTTTTTTATTTTTATTTTTTTTTTTTTTAAATCTAATTTTAATATTTAAAAATCAAAGTCCAATTATATTTACAGTTTTCAACATTCAATATTATAATCTCGTCGTTTCTACTGTGTCACATAAATCATGTTATCTATGTTCTCAATATACTCGATTCGATAATATTGAATAAATATCTATATATATATATATATACAGATAAAGTAGATAGATAGGGAGAATGAGATAAACTATAATCTTTCGTGGGAAAGATAATATATTTTTTTTAGTGATATTTTCCAAATGACAGAGATCCATTTGAATTCTCAACATACATTTGTATATCGAGAAGTTCATAGAAGTTTCTTGTAATTTGAGATAACTCGATAATCTTGTTTATTTTTTTTCTTCTTTTTCTTTTTCTTTTTATCTTGTACACATTCAGACATATTGAATTTCTTTCGATACTTTGATCTAAACGCTCAACAATCCCCCCCACCCCACCCCAACGATTTAATTTCAACGTAATCGTAAAACTGACATCTTATAAATATATATATATATATATATATATATATATATATATATATATATGTTTGTATGTTTTCATAGAATCTCGAAATCGATCGATATCTAAAGAAAGTCTTTCACTCACTTTCCGAAACAGGTTTATATTCTTACATGCATTCTCTGTATACTCGGTTCTTTTACTACTTTCGAAGAACTACGACGTCGTGCTACTTTATATTACGAATACCTGTCCCCCATAAGAGAGTAGGTCAAAATAGGTACACACACACACACACACATGATGATCATATCGACCAATAAAAAGCAGCAAGCTTTTTAATAATTCATCGAGAACCTATCAATCGCTAAAGCTCATACAACAATCAGAGCGTTATAGTCAAATTTGAATTAATAATAACCGTTACAAAAAGAAAACTTTAATATAACCTATAAGTGAATTAATAAATATTATTTCGAGACTCTAATAAAAAGAAAAAAATAATAGTTCGATCTTAACAAATACATATTTAGATATATATAGAAATTAAATTATACAAAATTATCTTTCGGATGGATGTTAAAAAAAATGGATTCCTTATTTGTATCGCAGTTATAAATGAATTAATAAATAATATTTCGAGACTCTAATAAAAAAAAAAATAATAGTTCGATCTTAACAAGTACATATTTAGATATATATAGAAATTAAATTATACAAAATTATCTTTCGGATGGATGTTAAAAAAAATGGATTCCTTATTTGTATCTTAGTGTTTAATTCGAAAATGATCTATTAGAAGATTATCTTGGATCTTATTAACGTTCCATCACGTTACGAAGAAACGAGGAGGTATCGAATAGTTGAAATTCCTTTAAGAAAATGAAGAAAGGATATATTAAGGTTTATGCGTTACTAATTTTCTTTATCCAATTTGAACAAAATGAGATTGACGGATAGAAAACTTTGTCTCTTGATAATATCCGCAAATGTTATATATATATACATATATATTTTTTTTTAGCAACAAGTGTCACGAGCGCGCGCGCGCGAGCGCATGCTTTATACACACTCTCCGTTATGTCGATTCTCTTTCAGTTTGCAACGGAATCCCGTACGAGGGACGATGATGATTCCCGTCGCCATTCTGCGTGATGATTGTCGCCATCTATCGGTCGATCATCTAACTAAGAAATACTCTCCTCTCGTACTTCGTGATTTATTTCAAGAACGCGCGTTCTATATAATAGTATATTATATTCGTGACTTCATCATCGTGATAACAACGAGTGTGTGTTTCAAAATTAATTTAATATAACCGATGTTCAATCTGATAACATTAGTTGAAAACATTATTTTTTAATTTCCATATTTATTTCTATTCTTGTTTTTTTTTTTTTTTTTTTTATATATATATTATCATTTGAAATTCATCGACAAAGATTAGACACGTTTAATTGGTGGTGGGGGAAGAGCAGGCGGAGTAGGGGAAGAGAAGTAAGAGTGGGGGAAGATAAAAAGAACAATATTAAAGAAAATTATTTCTATAATTACTTTCCTTATCTTTATATCACTCTGTAATCGTATTATATATATATATATATAAAATATCGATATTTTATATAAAATGTCATTTATGTTATTTGTCATTAAACAGACAATAAATTTATCCGCGTAAAAAAAGAAAAGAAAGAATAAAAAAAGGACAAGTTTCCCTGATCAGTTATGTGCGACCTATGAAATAATCCATGACATCAAAGGAAATTTTTTTTTTTTTCTATACAGAAAACTTAAGTAAGCGAATAAAAGCGTATATCCTGTTTGTTAAAATGTTAATAACGTGGCAAGTGAAGTTGTTACATTAGTTCTTTGTAAAATCCTTAAAATAAGTGTCACGTTAAATTCCACGAAAAAATCAAATCAAATGAAAAAACCCGATGAGTTGTTGGTTTTGCTAAATTTGCAAAGATGGTGGACGATGATATTGATACGATACAAATTTATTATAAAATATTATATCTTCTTTCTGATTTCCACGAACACACACACACACACACACAAATAAAAAAGAAACTTCTCTTTTATAAAAATATGAAACGTTGTTTCGGGGAAAATCAACACACACACACAGACACATATATTTATAGAGACATGTAGATTTAAATTCGTCGAATTGAAATTGAATTCGATGAATGATGTATTTCATTTATTATCATTCGATTTTCCTTCTACGTAAATTTCTTTTGATTTATTTTAATCTTTTATTCTATTCTTGAGCTAATCAAAACGGAACAATCATCGAATGACGAAATATTTCGAAATACGTAAAAACAGTAGTAGTAGTAGTAGTAGTAGTAAGTAGTAGTACTATGATGATGATGATGATTATAGTGAAGTAGTTGTGTTGTATCTCTTTTAAAGTAGAACACACACACTTACATTTACTAACTTATATACTACTTAAGCAGAAAGATAGGCACACACACACATACATATATACATACATACATACATACATACACATAAGTTCGCATCATTCCTGTCATCCGGTATCACAAACGCGTCAGCCCAAAGCACGGATAAATAAATAGACGTAAGTTAACGTGTTTCGGCTTGCTTAACGATTTAATTCTCTCCCTCTTGGTTTGTTGTAGCCATTTAATTAGTTAACCTACAATTGACCTACTTAAAAAAAAAAAAAAAAAGGAACAACTCTACTTATTCTTTTAAAAAATGATCATGATGATACTCTACTATACCGACAACCAGATTTCACACCGAAATCACTACGATTTGTACTTACTTTCTACTTACTTTTACATATATGTACATGCATATATATATGTGTGTGTGTATTATTTCTTTCCTTTCAATTCTTTCTTTTCCTTTCTTTTTCTTTCTTTTTATTTTTATCGTTCGTCTTCTTCTATTCCAAAACCAAGTCGCATAATAATTGTATCTCGTTTCACAAGTTAGTAGTAAGTAGCTTTCTATTTAACGGAATGTAAAACCACGAAAGAGATAATACGTTGTGTCGCATGAAAAAAGAAAAAATAATATACATATATATATATACAACTACTCCGCCATTTTGATTTGCATATAATATACAGATATTGATATTACATATCGTGTAATTGCACGTATGTATATATTCTTCTCTTCTTCTTAATACTACTGATTGACATATTTATGTGTTGTGTTTCTTTTTTTTTTTTGTAAAAAATTCCAAAAAAAAATACAAGAAAATATTTCCTGTTTTATCAATCGAGCAATGATTTGCTAATCGAATTACACACATATACAGGATGGTCCCATATAATTGTATTCATGATTTTTCAAGTACTCTTGCAATATAACCTAACAAAAAAATATTTTTAAACGACAGTTGTACTATTTTTATGATTGACTGTACATTGGAATAAAAAAACAGTTTGAAAATGTTAATTTTTTTTTTTAAATGGCGCCCTACATTTTTGACTTCACAATATTATAACTCATATATATATAGAAATCATTTATGCATAATTATGTATTACGGTATTTTCGTGATTGGGATTTAAAAGAAAAATTACCTTTATAACAGGAAACGAAACACAAATTGCGTCCAAAAAAGCAACGATGCGAAACAATCGTGTCCTCGTTTTCTACTAAAAACACCGACACACGTTTACCTACCAAGCCGATGAGAAAAAGCACTCATAGAGGATGAAGATACACACCTTACATTCATTCATATACACATATACACTTTTACAGGTATCATATATACACTGATAAATAGAAACGTGGTCACGTTCGTGAACATTTAAACCTACTTTTTTTTTTTTTATATATATATATATAAATGTGATTTTTGTCACAAACAATCATAACAGGTGTACAATTTTGCTTCCGCCATGTTTTTTTCTTTTTTATTAGCCATCTGTAGGAAAATTGAGTAACTAAACTTGTACAACTAATATGTTACGAAGATCAGTAATTTTTTGTATCTTATTTTTTGTAAACATTCTCGTGACCAAAAAAAAATGTATAACAAATTGTATTATCGTTATTATTTAATTAATGGATTTGATTTATGTTCGGAAATGTTTTATATTGAAATAATTTGGAAAAAAGTTCAATTGCACAATTTTCTTCAGATACAATTTGAAATTTAATTATTATATCTTTGGGTTTTTTTTTTTTTTTTTTCTTAAAAAACGATTACTCAGTAATAAGCGTGAAAAATAGATGTTTGAAGAATGTAATAAGAATAAGAAGAAGAAGAAGAATATTTATTTGAAAAGTGATGAGATAATCAGTTCGAAGAAATCCAATCTCTTTGGTTAATGTTGCTTTGAAATTATATTCCAAAATGATTTGTTTATGAAAATAAAAATTATAACATTTTTCTGAGAGAGAGAGAGAGAGACCGAAGGTTACAAAGAAGAACAATTTCATATTTGACGTATCTTTGTCCGTTGTCGTTGACCTTGCAACTTTTGTAAAACACATCTTTATGGTAATTTAATGCATTTTTCATCGGCCATTACACATATGTGAAAGAAACAAGAGAATAAAATTACATTTCATAATTGAGAATTAAAATTGTCATTTAAATAAAAATAACAACAAAATATAATTCAAAAACATTCGTAATAATAAAAAAAAATAAAATAAAATAAAATAAAATATTAAAATAATAATTTAATATTTATTATTAATTTTATTATTAGTATTATTATTATTATTATTATTGAATTACTGTAATAATGGATTTCTCTAAAAGTTTGTAAATTATTTTTACAAATAAAATAAAATTATTTTATTTTATTTTATTTTTTTTTTTTACGATTACTTATTAAACTTAAAATAAAAATTCTAATTTAATAGATTTTAATTAATAAATATATTAATATATATATATATATATATATAAAACAAAAAAATTATACATTTGAAATAATATTACAAAATTATATTAAGTTGTTCGGAAAGTAATTTCCTTTTTTTCACTGACACTATAAAAAAAAAAACATTAATTGATGCAAAATGACAAATAACGACACGTGAAATTGGTTTGAGGTTAAATTTATCAAATTCAACTGTTTAAGTTTCACTTAATTGGCTTTAGGTTTCTAGGTTAGGATACAAAAATTGTCTTTATTTTTATTAAAAATCAAACGAAAAATTACTTTCCAAACAACACAATAATTTATCTATATATATATATATATATGTAATACTTGTTTTGTGCATATCACAAAATTGTAAGCGCATATTACGTCGTATAACGGAATGGTATATATACATGAAAGAAAAAAAAAGGAAAAAAAAAGAAATAAATGAATAAGTAGAGAGCAATGAGATCCGCTTAAAAAAAAAAAAAAAAACAAAAGAAAAACCCAGCAAACCTGGGTGCAGTATTATACTTTGCTAAAGTAGAGAGAGAGAGAGAGGTGATTGTGAGACTGCTGTCTATTACACGTCATTTTCATAGCAACCGTATGATTCAATCGTGACGCATTTAAAGTACAAGTTTTACAGTCGTCGAAAAACTAGGGAATATGTAAAAAAAAAAAGGTTTTTTTCCTTTTTTCCTTTATGGATCGGCACGCTGGATAATATTATTATTATTGTCTTTCTCTATCATTTTCTTTCAAACATTAGATTGAAATTATTATCCAACGGGAAGATTATTTTTCCTACGTATGATGATGATGATGATGATGATGTGTGTGTGTGTGTGTGTGACGTTTTTCCTTCTAGAATTCGCATAATTGAACTCTCTAATATGTAAAAGATAATTTATAATTTATATCCTGTGGGGGTTCCCTTTTTTTTTTCTATTTATATAAGAAACGTTGTGAAAATTATACGACTTTTACGTTTGTATATGTGTAATAGGTTATTACGCAAAGAGAAGAGAAAACTTTACAGTAACTTTATTTACAGTTTCCAGAATGTATATATATATATATATATATATATATATATATATATATATATAAAGAACAATATCTCGTTAACATTAACTTCTCGTTGACATTTTGATATTTTATCGAACGTTCTTCTCACATAATAATATTTATTACAATATTATGCATCTGTATATAAATATTTTAAATAATTTTAAAATATTCTATAAAAACCACACTAAAAGAAAAAAGAAAAAAAAACACATGAATTATATATAAATACTAGTGTGAAAAGAAAAGAACATAAAAAAAAAAAAGAATTAAGTTTATCGTCCAAACGATAAATTTGTGTTGTTTTCTTTTTATCTCTATACGACGGCCATATTGAATTTATTAAATAACCTTTTTACGAAAGCTTCGGGGGTGGGGGAACACATTGCTTTTGTATATCACCAACTAAAGATAATTTTGTCGACCTTGAAACGAATAATATTCTGCGAGAACATGCATCTCATCTTCATCGTTATTCTCGTCTTGATATTTTCGTGGTGTTTCATATCATTTTCTTGATTGATCAACTAAATGCGCGGGAACATACAAACAACAACATGGCGGCGTATTTCGAAAAAAAGAGAAAGATATGTGTTCTCCATTATATATATAGCTTCAATTTGATTGCGTTTTGTTTGGAATAAAAAAAGGAAACGAGAGAATATCTGGGTCAGTCGTTGACAATAGAAGGAAAGAAAGAAAGAAAAAAAAAGAAAGAAAAAGACACCTTCCTTCATCGTTATCGACGATGTTGTGTAGTTGTAGTAGTAGTTTTAGTCAGAGAGAGTAGTCTACCTTTGTAAGAATTTATAATCACTTGTGTTGCTTATATCAAACTCCTCTCTCTCTCTCTCTCTCAAATTTATTTTTAATATTATTATTATAATTAACTTAACCGAGATTTTTGTATTTCAAAAAAATTTTCTAAACTTGAAACAATTTATGAAACAAATTTTAAAATACAAATATACATTTGTTATTAAAAATATTACTTTAGAAGAAGGAATTCATTAAATATATATATGTGACATAAAAACAAAATTAAGCACACCTAATTAGGTTCACCTCCAGGTGAACTTGGATGTTATTTTATTTTATTTTATTTTATTATTTTTCTAACCTAACTTCCTTCTCTTCGAAAATAAGAAATTATGTTGTTGCTCCTTGACACTCTCTCGTATGTCGTAAAAATATTATTATTCTTGTCAATAATAACTTTTGTAACGATCTATAAAAATTGTTAACTAATGTATATTTATCTGTTTTTTTTTTTTTTACAGAAGCTAAGATGAGATTGGAAGAAGATTTAGTGATTCGTAGGAGCAGACCCACGATGATTTCGGCAAAATATCGTGCGAGAGAAGAACGTCGTAGACTTCTCAAAATCTCGGCAGGAAAATTACGTAGAATTGAAGATCCTGAGGCTAGTTTGTGCAGATCTGTGTTAATAAACAACGCAGTTAGACGATTGCAGCGTGAAAACCGGGACGAGAAGACTAGGAACTATGGACTTCCGGTGGTCACGTATTTGAATGACTCGACGAAGGAGAATAACGTTTCTAGTAATCTTATCGTTGACGATGACAATTCCTCAAGAAAAAGGTGAGCAAACGATAATAATAATAATTATTTTAATTGATGTCAAATTAATAATGTTACAAAACAAAAAAAAATGTAAATGATAAAATTAAAAGTATGACTTGTTTTGTATTTTTACAGGCTAGCAGATGATATTAGGAACGAAGGTCTCAGTACGAAACGTCAAAGGCACGACGATTTGGATTTGCAAGATGACGTATTCAGTGACTTTTACATCCTACCACCAACCCCAAGATTATTATCACACATTGACGATGTTCACGATGCTGAATCGGCTCATCATCATTTGGTTTATACGGAAGATCGTTTAGGTGGTACTACAATTGACGTAAGTGATCCAACGCATCTGATCGATCCTACCTCAACGACGAACGTAACGTCAACGACAACAACGTCACCAACGATACCAGTTGCCGTAGCATCGCCAACATCAACGACGACGATAACTGCGAACGTTCATAACTGCAACAATTCTGGTTTCTTCTCAACAGACTTAGACGATCCTAGTACACAATTATCAGCAAACAGATCTACGGACGTTAGCATGATGGAAGTTGGCGATGTTGTTGATCCCGATAGGATTTGCGACTTTGCAAGGTTTGCGGATTCAGCTAAAACGTTGGAAGAACGATTGGTCGAATTGCAATCGCTAGATGAACATTTTGATTTAGCCAAATTCGAAAGGAACAATAATCAAAGCTGCGGAAGAGCTTTCCACGACATCCAAACTTTCCACAGCCTTGTACCGGGTTTGGAAACCTAGAGAAAAATTATTTGCCATGAGCAACATACATTACTCGTCAAGAAGTCTCAATCGTTTTTTGATCATACGAATAAAAATATGAATAACAATCACGAGACAGACGTTGACGAGGTTAATGATAATAATAATTATAATAGTAATAATGATGATGGTGGTAATAATAATGATGATGATGATGATGATGATCATGATGTTAATGATAATGATGATAAAGATGAAGACGCGAATGAGCAAGCGGGTCTTCGATTTCGCAGTACGCACAAAGAATCACCAAGAGGATGAACCTACAAAATGTAGAAGAGACAACAAATAAACATAACCTACATAAAGTCAAACGATTGATTATATCAAAGATTTATTAATCTCGCACGCGTATATCATCAAAAACCGTTGGAATGATCAATACATACATACATATATGTATGTGTGCATGAAAATAGAAATGAAAGAAAATAAAGCAAAAAAAAATAAAAAGAAGAGGATTTTGAAGATTTGTTTGCATCGAGAATCGAGCTTCGTTTTGTTTTGTTTTGTTTTGTTTTTTGTTTTTCTTCGTGTAAAAACTTTTGAAGAAAATAAGAAAAATATAATTGTGTAAGAAAGAGAAACAAAAAATATGTCATTGTTCTCTCTTTATAATATCGCGAGAAGAAGAAGGGAACTCTCTCTGTGAAATGAAAACAAAAAAAAACAAAAAATAAGAAAAATGATTTCGATTTCGAGTAGTAACTCGTTTAATCCTTTTTTTTTTTTGTGTTTTTTCATTTCCAATATGGAGGAATGATAAATGGGATACCGGTAGAATGATATTATCTTCGTTCTCAAGTTGGCTAACGAAAATCAATTTCTTTCTCTTTATCTTCGATACGAATTGAATATCGATGATAAAACAAACGTTGAAATTTGTTGAATAGTGATAACGAAGTGTGACAAAAATAAAAATTAAAATGAATAAAGCCCAATAATGCGTGCGTTCACCCCAATGGGTTGGTGAATGAACTCGTTCGTCGAAAATAAACAACAAAATAAAACTCACATGCAAAACATATACACACACGTACACGTGATACATGCATCTATATAATATACATACATACATATATATATATATAAATTTATTATATATATATATATATATATATATATATATATATATATATATATATATATATATATTTAAATATGTTTAAATACACACATACAAACATATACATATTATAATAATAATTATTATTCTTTTTATTATTAATAATAATATTATTATTATTATCATTATTATTATTATTATTATGACTATTATTATTATTATTTTTATTATTATTATTATTTGTATATATAAATAGAAATATGTTTATAAAAAAAAAGATAATACGTTAAACGATATTAAACGGGTTTTACAATACACGCTCGGCGATCATTTTTACGAAAAAAAAAAAAAAAAAAAAAAAAAAAAAATCATTTTGTCTGAATAAAAATTGCAAATAAAAATAATAATAAAAGAGATGTAAAAAAAAAGACGAAAATTAGAAGAAAAAAAAATAATAATAATCATCTAAGCCTGTTTTTTCTCTTCTTTTTTATAAGAAAAAGAAAATGGTATAATAATCGCCTAAGCGTTTGTAAAAACAAAAATGGCAGAAAATTCTATATATATATATATATGTATATTACGTAATGGTAAATCACTTAAAAAAAAAAAAATATGTTAATGCCAAGTACAGGGCCTTAGAGGTTATATTTCGATTTTATTCTTTATCCTTCGCACTTTATTTCTAATCAATTTTTTTTTCTTTTATTTGTTCTTTTTATTATTATTATTATTATTATTATAGTTATTATTCATTATTATCATTTTATTGATTATTTAGAAGAGAAAAAAAACCTATTTTATTAATGAGAATAATATAATTATTATTATTATTATTATTATTATTATTAAATTAAGTGGACAGCGAAAAGTAATGGCGCCTTTCTAACCTCAAATTCAAAACGAATAGATTTTATTTTTAAACAAGTTTTTATTATTAATTATTAATTAAATTAATTACATTACATTATAAACTATCTTTTTCTATCGAGTATGGAAAAATTTTTTAATACTAAATTGATCAAAATCAATTCAATTTTTGATAAAAAAATATTAAAAAAAAAAAAAAAAAAATGTGACATTTGTAGAAACGCCATTACTTTTCGATCATCCTAATATTATAACAATCTCTTATCACGACGATTTTCTTCCTCGTGTTTGATGAACGTCGATTGAAAAAAAATATATAAAATCATCGTTTTTATGAAAAAAAAAAAAATAAAAATAAAAAAAGAAAAAACAAGACGAGTACTGTAAAAAAAAAAAAAAAGAAAAAAAAAATAAAAGTAAAGAAAGAAAAAAAAGAAAAGTGTGAAAGAAGAGAGAAAATGCCTTACAAAAAATTAATAATCAAGTTCTCCATTTTGAAAATGAATTTATTCGAATGTTAATTAAAAAAACCAATTGTTAGAGATTCGATTTTATTGCGTCTTTTTTTTTGTTTTGTTTTTTTTTTCTGTTAAAAAAAAAAAAACAAAAGATAAAAAGAAAATGGTTGTGAAAGAAAGAACAAAAAAAATATAAATAAAATAAAATAAAATAAAATAAAATAAATGAAAAAAAAAAAAAAACAATATACGGTTGTTTCTAAATTTTTAATTATTATTTTACAGTATTAGTCTTAAAAAGCGAGGAAGGTGTATATATATATACATATATATATATATTACACATTAACAAGAAAAATGTGTGTGTTTGTGTGTGTGTGTGTGTGTGTAAAAAAAGCGTTTTACAATCGACGTTAAGAAAAAAAAAAAAACATGAAACAATCTCGTCGATTGACCACACCCCTCACAACACCCTTTTTTTAACCGCGAGTGTCTTGAAGAAAAAAAAAATTAATAAATAAATAAATAAATAAATAAAAAATGAAGCAAAAGTAAAAAAAAAAAAAAGAAAAAAGAGAGAGAGAGAATTGTAGTTGAAGTAACGAAAAAGAAAAAAGAAAAATTAAGCAAAAGAGGAAAAAAAAAGCATAAAAATAAAAAAAAAAAAATTAAAAAGAAATGATTACGAAAACAAAAAGTCTATTTTATCGGATAATTGTTAATAAATAAATAAAATAAAATAAAATAAAATAAAATAAATGAATGATGAAAAATGATTTCATAATAATATATGTATAAATAATGATATACTGCATACAACAATAATTGCGTATGTAAGTATGATAAAAAAAAAAAATAAAATAAAAATGGTTGAATTTAAAATTTAAAAATGTAAAATTAAAAATTTTTTTTTTCTTTTTTTCATTTGCGACTATACTATAAACAAAAAATTAAGAAAAAGAAGAGAGAGAGAGAGAGAGAGAGTTATTTCTTGTTAAATAAAATCATTCCAATGTTATTTCATTTCGTTTATTATTTTATTTTGTATTTTTTTTTTTTTTTCATTTTTTTATTTTATAATTCAATTTGATGACAATGACGATTATAAATGAATGATGATGATGATGATGTGAAAAAATAAGAAAAAGAAGAAAAAAAGAAAAATGATGAAAAAAGATTATATTATACAAAAAGAAACACACACGCGCTGTGTCTCATGATATGTAATTAACAATTTTACGAATTATATGAATAAACAAAATGGATGAAATATATATATATATATATATATATATATATATATATATAGTAGAAGTAAAAAAAAAATGGAAGAAGAAGAAGAAGAGTAACGGTATATAAAATATTTTATCGATTGGGTGGCTCTCGGCACGACACACTTTAATAAATTCGGCTCTCATCGCATATAAAATCAATTTTTCTCATTCCTATAATTGCAGTGCAATATATATATATATATATAAATAATAAAAAAAAGCAGAAAGAGGAACAACTAAAAAATAATATAATAATAATAATAAAAAAACAATCTTATCCACGCATTATATATATATATATATATATATATATATATATATATATATATATATATATATATATATATATATATATATATATATGTAAGGTGGACCAAAAAGTAGTGGCGCTTTTTAACCTCAAAATAGAAAACGAGTAAATTTTGTTCTAACCAAAGTTTTTATTATTAATCAATAATTAAATTAATTAATTACGTTATCAACAATCTTTTTCTATCTGATATGCAACATTTTTTAAATATCGCAACGATAAAAATCATCAATCGGATTTTTTGATTAAAATATTTTTTAAAACTTGATATTAGTAGTAACACTTGACTTACGTAGTAACAACCATTACTTTTACTATCTGATATGCAACATTTTTCATATTTATCGTAACGATAAAAATCATCAATAGGATTTTTTGATTAAAATATTTAATAGGAAAAATTTGACATTAGTAGTAACATTTGACTTGCGTAGTAACGACCATTACTTTTCGGTCCTCCTAATGATGCATATACATATACATATATACATACTTCATTTTTTTTATTTCTTCTTAAATTAATTATTTATAGCTCGTATGTATTATTGTGTATGTATGTATGCATGTATGTATGTATGTATGTATGAGATGTACGTGCGAGAATAAACAAAACAAAAATAATACACACATATCACGAGGTACGTTAAAAAATAATAATACACATATACACATACATATACATACAAAGAATAAAATAAGAAAGGACAATTAATTATTATTCGAAAGGCTGGTTCTCTCTCATCTGATTTATACATAAATGTATATGTATATATATATAAATATATATATATACAAATACTTAAAAAACAAAATATGTATCCTATCCGATTTCATCGGTTCAATTCACACCCCCCCACCCCACCACCACCCCTTTACAATTAATATGTAATATATAGAAATTTATCGAGTCATCACGAATGAAATAACGTTGATCATCGTTTTATTGAAAATTAATTTGTTTTTTTCAAACATTATACGTGTTTGTAATAATTATTATTTACACGGTTTCAATTTATACAATATTTCTATATTGAGATCTCTAGCATTTGAATACGCTATCTGGTGGTTAAATTCAAAATTACAGTAGATAGGTCGAAATGTTACGCCACGTGGTGGGATCTCTAGCACTTGAATACGCTATCTGGTGGTTAAATTCAAAATTAGAGTTGATAAGTCGAATTGCTACGCCACGCCCCTTGTCAGAGATCCCAATATTATGTATATATATATATGTATACAAATTTTGATTTTATTTCTATTTTTTTGATTTCTTTTTTTTCATTAAATCTTCTTTTATTTATTTTTTTTTTTAATGCACAAAGTTGCTAAAAAAAAAGAACAAAACAAAAAAAAATAAATTGTAAAAACAATCGATGTCTTCGAAAAGTTTTATTCGCCATATTGTCTTCTCTTTTGTTTGTTTGTTTTTTTTTTTTTTGAAAATTTATAATAGAAGAGAATGCGTGAAAGAGATGATGATGAAAAAAAACATCCCCTCGAAGTTTTACAAAAATATAAATAAATATATATATATATATAACAAAATGAAAAAATGAAATAATAAAATAATACAACAAATGATATGAAAAGATTAGGTTGAATTGTATATAATAATAATAATAATAATAATAATAATAATAAAAAAAAATAGTAATATTTGGCATTGCACAGAAGCGCCCGATGATGAAAAAAAAAAATAAATGCAAACAAGAGAAGAAAAATTTTTCTGCTTTTTGCATTAATAATAATAATAATAATAATAATTATATTAAGAAGATGAAGATTATAATAATTAAAAAAAAAAAAAAAAAAAAATAAGAAAAAAAAATATATATATATATCGACGTGTGTGACTCAAACACAATATTTGTAAATAGCCGCCTTAGCACATACTAAGACAACTATGTATAATGTTTCGTACGTTGTTTAGGTTTTTAGTATACTAGTTATCCGAAATCAGTTACCAATTATATGAAAATATTGCAAATAAATAAGAAAAAGAAAAAAGAAAAAAAAAGAAAAAAAAACTACAAAAATTGTTGCGTCTTTTTATATACCTACAAATAATTTGTCCATATCTCTTTACCTATCTTATTAAATATAATTATATTTAATTGTAAGATAACCTCAAAAAAAGTATTCAACAACACCTACAAAATTGTCTTAAACATTAGACAAAAAAAAAAAAATCAATTAATTTTACGAGTATACTGTATTACGTTGTTATAATATTTAAATTGCTAATACAAATGATCTCTAGCACTTGAATACGCTATCTGGTGGCTAAATTCAAAATTAGAGTAGATAGGTCGAATTACTACGCCACGTGGTGGGATCTCTCTAGCACTTGAATACGCTATCTGGTGGCTAAATTCAAAATTAGAGTAGTTAGATCGAATTGCTACGTCACGTGGTGGGATCTCTAACACTTGAATACGCTATCTGGTGGTTAAATTCAAAATTAGAGTTGATAAGTCGAATTGCTACGCCACGTCCCTGCCAAAGATCCCAATAAATAGTTTATTAATTAATTAATAAAAAACAAAGTACAGTATACTTCACAAATTGAACGTGATTATTGATATTCTTTCAAAATATTACTTTTATTTAATAATTTAAATATTCAATTGATCAGGTTTGTACTACTACTTTGTTCAAACTAGAGCATCAAACTAACAACATTTTTTTAATAATTATTTATACCTTTTTTGTATTATTTTATTTCATTCTAATTTTGATATAAAAAATTTACGAATAAACATTTCAATTTTTACAGTTTTTTTTTTTTTTTAAATAATTGTTCATTAAGGATATTAAAAATTATTCATGGGGTATTGCAATCGAAATTGTTGTCAATATTTTTCATTTTTTTCCTTTTTTTTTTTTTTTTTTATTGAGTCTTGCGAATATAATATATATATATACAAAGGATCGAGAACTAATAATAATAATAATAATTATTATTATTGTTAATAATTATATCATTAAAACTAAATAAAAACAAAGAGTGTGGGGAGAAGGGGGAGGGGGGCGGAGGGTAAGGGGAGAGCAGGTTCGTTGTTACCATAATTAATTATTAAAAACGCGCGCTGATATTACATTTAAATAACATAAATTTGTCGTAATAAATTCTATAATGCGTGTAACAATGTGTGAAAGGAGACACACCACATTTTATTGTGGTTTGCTCAATTAATTGGGCCTATAAGCCATACGAAATGATCGAACATGAAAAAATATATCCGCGAATGAAATTCTGTCAATTATGTCTATGTATATATATATATATGTATGTATGTGTCTTGCTGGTGTTGTATGTGTATGTATATATATATATGTGACACATGATCGATATTCGATGAAATATTAACGAAGAAACTTAATCTTGTAAGGTGGGGGGTGGAAATGAGGATAAGAGTGAGGGTGGGGGTATAAATGAGGGTGAGGGTGGGGGTGGGGGTAGAAATGAGGGTGAGGGTGGTTATGAGTGCATTTTTTTTTTTTTTTGTTTTGAAAAAATTATTGAAAAGAAAAATAAGATTGTTTTGAAATTGTGTTAACTCGAGTTTAAAATGATAGAAAAAGTTGTGCTCGTAAGAAAAATATTATTATTAAACGAATTTGTTATAAAAAAAAAACCAATTGTTATAATAGATGGGTGAGATTACAATAAAAAAAAAAAAAAGAAAAAAAGAAGAAGAAGACATGAAAATAATTTAGCGGGAATATTTGAAAAGGTTTGTGCGTTTTTTTTTTTTTTTTTTTTTTTGTTAAATCTAAACCGCGGCTTACTGTTGAAAATGTTTCTTGTCTTTTTTTGTTTATTTTTTTTTTATTTATTAGTAAAAAGATTATTCGATAGGGTAAGATGATTTTCATCCTATTATTTTATAGAAAAAAAAAAGGCAATTATTTTTATACATTTTAAGATCTAACGAACGTGTTTATGGTGTTTCATAGAAAAATCGTATAAAAAATGTTGGGGTGCAATGATTGATGATAATAATAATAATAAACGACGAAGTAGAAGTAGAAGTAGAAGTAGATGAAGAAGAAGAAGAAAAAAATAATTAAATTATATATATATATATAATATTTAATTAATAATATTAGTTATATATTTATATAATTATATACACGCGTAATGCAATTGTGTTCGTACGACAATGGCATATTTTGTAAATTGATGATATCGATTTTAAAATGATTTCATTTGACTATATATATATATATATATATAACGCGTGCAACATGGCGACGTAATTATATGTATGTGTGTATCGTGTTTTACAACATTATTCTTTTTATAATTGTTTTCTATTTTTCTTGTGTTGTGTAATTTTCGTCAAAGATAAAATAGAAAAATATTTCAACTATCAAATTTAATTATTTACACCTAATTTTGTTTTTTTTTTTGTTTTTTTTTTTTTCTTCGAGCACAACTTTCCTTTAACGAGAGAGATAAGAAAAAAAAGGAACCAAAAAAAAAAAACAGAAAAGAAACATAACCTCATTAACACGTTTAAATATCGATATTTTTATAATACAGTGGTTCTCTTTTATTTTTTTTATTTTTTTTTTTTTTTTTTATCTACGAATAAATCGTCGTAAGTATTTCGTTCTCATTTTCGTAATTTGTTTGTTTGTTTGTTTGTTTGTCGATCGATTCGATTTCTAAGCATTGAAAAGAAAAAGAAAAAATAAAAAAAATAAATAAAAAAAGTAACAACCAAAATTCAATTCGCAATTGGACGAATTTGCGTTGTTCAAAACGACGTAACAACAAAAGTTAATACAA
>NW_028300915.1:2670000-2767500 GCF_049000335.1 Polistes dominula
AAATACAAATATAAATAATAGCTCGTTTAAGGGTGAATACTTTTTTCTTACACTCTATTTTATTTTATTTTATTTTATTTCATTTTATTTTATTTTATTTTATTTGTTTCTTTTTTTTTTTATTGTTGATTCTTTGATTCCAACAATATTTCGATTATATATATTATTTATAATGAAATGGTATTGTAACGTTAGATAAAAGTAAATTGTGCATATTATACTATATATATATATATATGTATATGAAATGGTAACATAATTATCGTGTCATATTTGAAAGTTTAATTATGGACAAAAGAGAATGTGTGCGTGCTAACCTTTACCGTTTCCACGTTATTTTCTATTTCACGCGCATGGTAAAACGAGGACGTAGTGAAAGGTATTAAAAAGCGTGGGGTGTAAAAGCAACGATCGTTGAAAGTACTTCTTTTCATCCAGTACAATTCTGTCATTCTGTTTTACGAGTTTCGAGGAAATCGAGAAAAAAAGATAGAAAGATAGAAAAAAAATGAGAGAGAAAGAGAGAGAGAGAGAGAGAGAAATTTTGTTGTACCAAACGTACACGCTTTTACGTGGAATATCGAATTTAAAATCGATGTACCACCACCACTACCACCACCATCATCAACCCTTCTCTATGCACGTATCACACTTTTGAAGAATTGTTCGAACTCTTCGTTGAAAACCTTTTATTTGTTTTATCTTCTCTTTTTCTCTCTCTCTTTTTTTCCATCTCGTTCACTGTAACATAAACTTAATCTTCTTTCACGCTTTTAAACAATATTATATTCATATCACATACATATATATGTATGTATGTATGTATGTATGTGCATATGTGTGTATATTTTATTTTATATACTATTTCCTTTTTGAATATACTTTTTATTTTTATTTTTATTTTTATTTTTTTTTTAATCACAATTAATCAAATTTTTATCCTCTTAAAGTTGCGTGTAATAAAATTTAAATTGTCACTTGGATACTCGAATAAGAGAGAAAAATCTTTCTTTCTTTTTTTTTTTTTCTTAAACAGCATTCAACGAAATAAAAAAAGGATTGAAAGAAACAAATGAATGAAACAATTCTAAAAATAATTGTGACATTAATTTGGTCAAATGTTTGAGTGTTAAATAATTGTTGGTAAAATCGTCGTCCTTGAAGCAATCACCTTCACCCTGCCTACTTCTCCCCTTATCCCTTCTTCCCTTTACCATCACTTTTGTTGAAATCTCTCTATCAAAAAGCCTCAGGGTTTCTCGGATAGAAATAACGAATAGTAGTAATATTAGTAGTAGTAGTAGTAGTAGTAGTAGTATACTTACAATCTCCAATAGGATAGGCCATCGTGGAGGAAACCCGTGAAAGAGGTGGAGGAGGTCGTGGTTGGTTCCTCTGAACGGGATGGATCTCATGATAAGCTGCCCTCGCGTCTTGATAACCGTTCTGCCGATGTTCCCGATAAGCACGCTGAACAGCATACGCCCCTGAGAAGATCCTTGTGTATCTCAGATAACAACCACTTGGTATCTGCCACTAAATATCAAATTTATTTTTCTCATTAGAAAATATATATTTCGTTATATTTTAACATTATACAGGGTGTGTCTCATAATAATTGTATTCACGATTTTTCAAGTTATTCTGATAATCTGACAAAAGTTAAACTGTTTTTGATGGATTATATAATACATTGTAATAAAAAAAAGTTTGAAACATTTTTTTTATTTAATGTTTTTTAAAAAGGTGATTTTAGTTGTTTTAATGTCACCTTATATTTTTGTAATATTACAATATTATAGTTCGTATTAATATGAGTTCAATGAAGTAATATATTATGACCTTTGTAGTGAAATATAAAAATATATATTATATATATATTTAATTTATAATAATTTTTTTTTAAATAATTTAATAATAATTTTTAATAATTTTAATTTATAATATATATTATATAATTATTCTATATTATATAATAATATATATAATATACGTAATATTATTGGACGTATAATTTTATTTCTATTATTATTATATATTATATAATATATAATCTTATATATACATATCGATGTTTCATATTTATTAAAATAATTATTTATTAAAATTAGTAGATATTTGATAGAAATAGAAAAAGAGAGAGAGAGAGAGAGAGAGAGATAGAAAAAAACAAAAATTCGATATGAAATTCTGGACTCACCCCATAAGTGGAAGTTGGCATAGGTTGTGGTGGTCTTCCGGGACACATCAACATTTTTCTACGGTATACTCTTGGCTAAATGATGAAATAAGTGCTAACGTAAGATCTTAGGAAATATTATTTTTACAGGATGAAAAAGAACGTGAATGGGGGGAATAAAAATATGTGTCAGGTAATAGGAGAAAAAAGGTGGACATATTTGAGAACATTATTTTACGTAATGATATAAAATATATCAAAGAAAATCGAATCTTTCTTATGTCAGGAAATAATATTTTTTTTTCTTTTTTTTTTTTTACATAAAATTAAAAAAAGAGAAAGAAAATTGGTTATTTTGTTGTTGTATGTATCAAATGATTTAACACAAGTATGAAAAGATACTGTTGAATAATTTCTTTTTCTTCTCCTACCATATATATGTATATATATATAGTAATAATAAAAAATAGAAAAATATAATTTATAATATTGTTTAAAAACATATTGTATAATGTGCGATAAATGATTTAATTTAAATTAAACAAATAATTAAATAAAATAAAATACAAATTAATATAAAAAATATTGAATATTTACTTATTTTTTTCTCTCGTATCAAATTATAATAATTTCTATATAACATTAAACAACACAATTGTTCCACGTATGAAATAATAAAACGATGACAAATAAAAATAATGAAAAATATTTTATTATATATAAAATAATGAAATAGATTTTAATTTGATTTCATAATAATTAATATAATAAATTATTATTGAGAAATCAAATGAATTGATTATTTTTCATTTCCAATAAATGTTCAAATGAATTATTTATAAATTTTTTCCTATGAATACGTTTACGAATACAATTTTTCAATACATTGAATAATATTTAATAAATATATAACATAGGAAAATGATTTTTTTCTTTTCTTTTCTTTTCTTTTCTTTTTTTTTTTTTTAATTTTATATTTTTCTTGTTGTTATTATTATTCAAGACAATTTTTATTTATATCGTATGATTTTCATACGATAAAATATTACGTAAAGATTCTACCTTCCACGTATGCATCGTTGTTTTCTTCGTGTAGTTTTCTTTCGAAGAAAGAGAAGAAAAATATTACATATACCATACTATATCTACATGATCATACTATTCGACGTCTTCTTTTCTTATAAAAGTAGACAAGCGATTTTTGTGTTACGTACAAACCACCAGCTACTGAATTCTTTCAACCGTGATATCGTCCAAGTATGTAACTACTACGGTAACAAATTGACATGACCCGATATAAACATCTTTCTTATTCCATTTTCATTTTTCTTCCTAGAATTTTCCTATTTTCTACTACCACTACATTTATGTATTATACATATATTCTATGTATATGACATTGGTGTGTGGTGTTCGTTCTTGTTTCTTGTTGTTTCCGACTACTATTCTTGGCTTTACATATTCGACCAAAGATATGTACGATGTAGATAAGCTTTGAATTTACACGGAATTTCGGTTTCTCTAAACCAAAATCGAACTGCAACTAGTTTTCAAATCTAATGTGATATCTCAGAAATAGTTTATCAATGAAAACTACTTGTTCTATTTTTTCTACTTTTTTTTTCCTGTTCTTTTTTCCGGGTTAAGATATTACGATGAAGATAATTGAAATTTATTTTTGAATATGTTACTTTTATAATGTCATGATTAATTCAATAAATTTTCTATAATTCGATATCTTTCAAAAATAATTCAATGAAAATTACTTCTTCTATTTTGTCTATTTTTTTTTCTCTTTTTGTTTCTATTTTTTTTTGCATATAAAAATGGTATAATAAATATAATTACAATTTATTATTAAATACGTTTCTTTTACAATATCATGGTTGATTCAACAAATTACAAATGATATTTTTATATTTTCTATAATAGTTGGATGAAAACTACTTTTTTTATTTTTTCTATTATTTTTCTCTTTTTCTTTTTATTTTTTTTTGTGTATAAAAAAAATTATAATAAGGATAGTTAAAATTTATTATTACATTATTCAATACGTTTCTTTTACAATATCATCGTTAATTCAACAAATTACAAATGATATTTTTATATTTTCTATAATAGTTGGATGAAAACTACTTTTTCTATTTTTTTTAATTATTTTTCTCTTTTTCTTTTTATTTTTTGTGGTTAAAATTATTACGATAAAGATAATGATAATTTATTATTAAATTCGTTTTTTTTACATGATCATTGGTAATTCAACAAATTACAAATTACATTTCTATAATTTGATATCTTTCAGAAATAATTGTTGAATGAAAACTATTACTGTTTCTATTTTTTTCTATTTTTCTTTTTATTCTATTTTTAGTTATTTTTTTTTTTTTGCATATGAAAAAATTACAATAAAGATAGTAACAATGTATTTTTAAATACGTTTCTTTCACAATATCATCATTGATCAGTACAAATTATATTTCTATTTGAAATTCTATTTTTTTCTTTTCTTTTCCAGGATAGATTTGAAAAGAAGAAATAAAATAATTGCAAAAAAAAAAAAAAGAAAATGTTATATAATTTTTATATAACATTAAATACAATACATATAATATACTTTTACGTTCAACGTTAATCGATTTTCGATATCGTATTATATACATATTTTTCTTTTAGAAATTAATTTCTTCTCTTTTTTTTTTTTAATAATATAAATTTGAAAAACAAGAAAAATAATTGAAAAAAAACGTTTCATTTTTTTTTCTTTTTCTTCTTTTTTTTTTTTTTGTTTCAGGATGAACGATTTCCGATATCCGATGATCCTTTTTCTTTGATATATTTTTTCTTCTTTCTTTTTTTTTTTTTCATTTTTTTAAAATGTCGATCTCGATGATTAAAAAATTTTTTCTTTCATTTTTCTTTTTCAAAATCGGAATACACATAACTTTCGACGACACAGTAATATTGACGAAAGAGTCAAGGAACAAAATGTGGAAAGAGTTTTTGAAAATAGAAAGAACAAAATCAGAGTTACGCGTTTTCTCGATGAAAAGGGGGGTGGGGGTGGGGGTGGGGGGTGGGAGAGGGTGAAGGATGGAAATATAAAGAAAGAGGAGGATGGAGAGGGGGTGGTAATGGTGGTAGAGATTTTCAAGCTTTCAACAAAAGCCATTCGACTTCGTGTAGTTTTCTTTCAACTCACCTCAGCATCCTGTCGTTGATCGGATTCTGAAAATATACGGTGGCACGAGATAAGTTCGATTAATTTCTCTTACTCGTCGTTATTGAGGTGACTATAAATTTTCTCCCATATTCTTTACCTTTCTTTTCTTTTCCCCTGACCCCCCCCCAACCCCAACCCCAACCCCAACCCCAACCCCACTCATTTTTCTCATCGATCTTCTTAAAGAGATGAATAAAATAAAAAAGGAAAAGTAACGAGCACGATTAAATGTGAGACAAATATAAAATTAAATGATATTTAATATTGTTTAATATACTTAACAAACAAAGTAATTATTTATTTAAAAATTATTTAAGATAATTTATCTAATATTATCTAATTTTAATAAATTTATTTAAAATTTATTTAATTTTTAACAAATGCAAAATTAAATGCGAATCAAATATGAAAATAATTAAATATTATTTAATATTGTTCAACATATTTAACAAACAAAATAATATTTATCTAAGAATTATTTAAGATAATTTATCTAATATTATCTAATTTTAATATTTTTTGAAATTTATTTATTTGCAATTTTATTAAATTACCTAATATATTATAAAAATACTACAAATAATTTTAATAAATTACCTAGAAAATTAATATATTAATAATATTAATAAAAATTACCTAAATTACCTAATAATAATTTTTCTAATTAATTTTAATAAATTTATTTCTAATTTATTTTGAAATTTATTTACTTGTAATAAAAATTAAAATTCAATATTAAAAATTTAATTAGGTAATTTTATTAAATTATATAAATAATTTTGATAAAAATTACCTTATTTACCTAATAAAAAATGTACCTAATTAATTTAATGAAAAATAATTTAATTCACTTGAGAATGTAATAGAAAATTTTGTTTGAAACATGTAACATGAACATAAATTAAATCCTAACACAGATGAAATTATTTTCTATTTACAATTAATAAAATACATAAAATAATGAATGTTATATGTGTAATACAAATAGATAAACTCTAAAAGTCAGATAAAATGTCAAAAATAATTTCTTTGTTTTTTTTTCTTTTTTTTTTTTAAAATGATCAATCAAGAAATTGATCTAACGATCGTTAAAGTTTAATAACAAAACAAATTAATTTCATTCTTGTTATATGGTAAGACGGAATAAGGGATAAGCGTTTAGATGTGGTACGAACACGATCGTTCGAATTTAATTAACGAGATTACCGTGAACAACGAGTATTCGTAGGAACGTGGTGTTGGTGTTGGTATTGGTGTTAGTGTTGGTGGTAGTGTTGGTTTCATTTAGAATGGATCATTCGATCACGACGAATACGAGATTTTATAACCCCAATTATTTGAAAATTACATAAATACAATTTCTCAACAAAGCCTATTTGTATAAACATATAACTAATCAAATTGACTACTTTAATTATTCGTACGAAAGAAAATCTCTATCGTTTAAACGATTTATTATTATTAACCTCGTAAACTTTCTATAACGAGTTAAAGAACCTACACAACCTTCTATTAACGCTTGACTAAAAGGTTCTAATTGATTTTATGCTTACGCGAACGCGAAACTTGGTGGTGGTGGTGCGTTTGCTTGTTTAACAGGATTTGTCATCGTAACCGCGGAAAAACATAAAATATATCATTTACAATTAATTACATGTATCATCTATATTTTATCATATTATTTCAATCTATTGTAATTTTAATAGACAATCTTATTTACGATGTTTTTACAAAAATCGATTATACGTACAATTAAAACATTATTGTTCATATCAATTATTAAAATAATAATATATATATAATATATTACAATTATAATTTAACAACATTAAAAATATATATTACATATTTAATTACAAAATAAAAAATTAATATAATATAAACAATCAATAAATTAAATATAGAAATAGAATGATGTAATTTTGTATAAAACGATACTCGTATCAAAACACAGCCCAAAAATAATATTAGCAAATAATAAGAAAAATAATGTAAAAAATATGATAAGAAAAATATTCGTTCGTGGAATTTGTTTTATATATCTAAACAATATTTTTGTAAAATAATAATAAAATATAATATATTACAATTATGAATTAACAAAATTAAAAATATTATAATATTACATATTCTAATAATAATTAGTACAATATAAATAAATTACATAACCAAAAAAAAAAATAAAATAAAAACATTATTCCCTTCGTTGGTATTTGTTTTATATATCTAAAAAATATTTGTTAAAATAATAATTAAATATAATATATTACAATTGTAATTTAACAAAATTAAAAATATATATTACATATTTTAATATTAATTTGTACAATATAAATAAATTAAATAATTACAAAATAAATAAATATAAGATAAGAAAAATATTATTTGTTTGTGAGATTTGTTTTATGTATCTAAAAAAAATTATTTTGTTTAATGTGACTCATCCACCACCACCACCACCACCACCTCGCCCCTATCGTAGACGTTTATTTTAGCTTCTTTTTTTTTCTGTTTTTTTTTCTTTTTTCAAAAATATACATATGAATAAATTTACCTCTAACGTGTACGGAGAAATGGCATTCAGCTTGATTTCCCGCAGCATCGGATGCGATATATCGTACGTTGTGTACACCGGGATACATCAGTTGTCCTGGTTCCTATCATGTAAACGCAAAGCATTAACTTTTCACGTTATCCCGTTGGTGTGCTTTTGGGGTTGCTTTGAAGATTGAAATATTAGGAACCTTTAACGATAACCGCAGAACCACTTCTTCCATTATCAACCCTAGTATACTTCATAATATACTAATTAATTCTCTCTTATCTATCTATCTATCTATCTCTATATATTTAACTTTCATGTTACTTTAGCTACATTTTCATTTAATCTACGAAATAAATTATTTATATTTCTTGAAAGAAATAAAAATTAAATAAAAATGAACAAGTGATTCGGCACAAATTTGAGGTTAGAAGTTTAAATGGAATTTGTATTAATCAAAAATTTGTGTTGGTTTTTACAATTCATATTTTTAATATAAATTTAACATAAAACAATTCATTATATGCATTTAATAATACAATTTTTAAATACGATAAATGCATTAACTTTTGGTTTAATCTAATAATTTATAAATTTTACCGTGCAATGTTTAATTTTTAATAACACTCGTTTTTAATATTATATATATATATGTCAAAGAGGTTTTAATAAATTAATTATTATGGTTTCGGTGAAAGATATTACAAATTAAAATCTTTATTAAAATTAATAGAGTATTTAATATAAAATTTACAATTTAAAAAATGTACGAGATTAGAGATATATGTACGAGTTAAATGATAATCAATTTAATAATAATATTATTAATTAAAAATTAATAATATAATATAATATTAAAAATTAAAATAATAAAATTAAATAATAATATTATTTGTAATCAGGTTAAATGAATATAATTTAATAAAATAATTTAATAAAATATTAGTACAAAAAAAAAATTATAAAATAAATTTAATAAAATAATTAAATAAAATATTAGTAAAAAAAAAATTTTTAAATAAATTTAATAAAATAATAATACAGTTATAAAATACTTTAATAGAAAGTAAATAGAGTGAAATAAACTAGATCTATGACTAATAGTGGAAAAAGTTTTCAACTTGAGGTTTTTCGTTGGACAAAAATAAAAAAATAAAAAAATAGAAAAAAAAAATAGACGAAAAGATGAAGAGAAAAAAAAAGAACTTTTTACAGGATTTCTTAGTTTTTTATTATTGATATTTCTTGGCAATTTTATTTCTATCTCTTTCTCTCTCCTTCTTTGTTTCTGTCTCACTTAGGGTTCCTTCGAAACTGCTCTTAGAGTAATTAATGAACGAAATTTAGAAGAACGGGGTGAGATAAGCATGAGATTGGTAAGTTCGATCGTTAAGCGAGACTTTTAATAAAGCTCACGTTTTTCAACGGAAAAAAAAAAAAAAGGAAAAAAAAAGTTAACAGACAAAAGAGAGGAAAAGGGAAAAGGGTTGGGTTTAAAGTGGGAGAGAACAGTGTAGAAAAACGAAACCTTTCTTGTTAAGGTTTCGTAAGTAACGCCTTTTAAACGCTCGTCTTCGTAATAAAACTCTGATTGTGAGACAAAAAGTAAAATAGAAGAATAAAAATAAAAAGGATGAAACAAAGAAGAAGAAGAAGAAGAAGAAGAATAAGAAGAAGAAGAAGATGATGAGCTTTTCTTGCCGCAAGCTTGCAAACTCTTTTAACAGGAAATAAAAAATATAAAAAAAAAAAATACATTTCTTTCTTTCTTTCTTTCTTGATAAGATACTTTGTTTGTTTTTCATACTTTTTTTTTAATTTTTTTCTTTTCTTTTACATAATTTTTTACTTCTGATATTAATTTTCTATCTATTTTTATTTAATGGTATTATGAAATAGATTTTTATTATCATATAATTTTTTAATAAAGAAATAATTATACGATAATATCAACATATGGTATTATCTTATTATTTTATTTAATAGTAAAATTATTTATTTGTTTAATTTTAATAATGTTTGATTTTATAAATTTAACAAATTTAAATTGTAAATTTCAATTATAATTAATATATATTATTAAATGCCAGTTTAATTTTAACAAATGTTTAGTTTTATAAATTTAATAATTTTATATTATAAATTTAAATTTTAATTAATATATACTATTAAATTATAAATATAATATAAATTAAAATTAGAATTATAATATATATTATTAAATGCCAATTTAATTTTAATAATGTTAAATTTTATAAATTAAATAATTTTTAATTATAAATTTAAAATATAATTAATATATATTATTTATTTATAAATAATATATATACTATAAATTAAAATTATAAAATAATTATCATTTCATATTTCAATAATTGTATATTTTGAATAATTGTAATTAATTTTTTGTAAATAAATGATCATTGTAAAATGATTTTAATCCTAATAAATTTATATTATCTATTATTTATTTTACTATTTATTATATTATCATTGAAAAAAAATAATGTTGTTATCACTTACTCTCGTTTTGTAAATTCGTTCAACTCCAACGTTGTCAGTGAATGTCGGTTCCTGCCAGAATATCAAACGATTTGGTTCACCTGGACTTAAACGTACCTCAAAGGATGTTGGGCAGGTCGAGACTTTAGGATTCTCAGTGTCTGTAAATCAACATTAAATGATGCGAGTTTTAATATACATACCTATCAATATATTAACATATGTATTTACATATGTACACATATATAACACATTCTATAATCTATAAACACACACACACACACACATAATTGATTATTTTATCATATTCATATGGAAATTTGATTAACAAATATATTAAATGTTTTTTAATTGTCAGTTACAAAAAATAATACACACACACACACACACACACACATACATACACTGAGTACGTAAAATGTAGTATGAAAATTTTTCTTTTAAGTATAACAAAGAAAAACCATAATGATAAATATTAACCGTAATGAGTTTTTTTAAGAAACTAACGAGAATGTTGGGTTTATCTTTAACGAGATTAATAAAGTCTTAAGGTTGAAAAAATGTGTCGAAGATTATAAAAATGACCCTTTCAAAATAGTCTTGAAAAAATTCACGATTACTTAGTAAAGTGTAGTATCATTTTATTTTATGTTTCTACAAAATATAAAAGATCTATCTCTACGTTTAATAACTTAAAATTAAATAAAATAAATTAAAAAAAATATATATATTATATAAATATTTAATATATAATTATATATTAAATATAAATTATATTTAATAATTAAAAAGTTTATATTTTAAAAAATAATTTCGATATGTGACAAGTTTGAAAACAATAATCAACACTCAAAAACAATATTACATTATTTGCATTTATATTATATATATATATATATATATATATATGTATATGTATGTATATATGGGTAAACTCATAGCATTCAAAGGGTTCAAATTATTTCATTTCCTTTGGCATATACGATGACGATGAAAAGTAAAGAGTAGTTTGAAACAAAACTTGCTAAACTTTTCGAACGAGTAATTAAGCAAAGTTTCATAGTACGAGTGCAATTTATTGGTAGGAATCGAAAGTTCGATCATGTATATACATATATACATACATATATATATATATTTTCTTGAAAGAGCAATTGGTATGGTTGGCCGATTTTCTTTTTTCAATCATTTTTTTCTCCCTATCATCTTAAAACGAAAGTAGAAGTAAAAGTAGAAGAGTACATTGGTCCACCTAATGCAAGAGAAAAAGTTTTCTTTTGAAGGCGTATCGAATACTCTACTCCAAACCCTATCCCTTTTCCCTACTCTATTCCTTTCCCTTCCTTTCCTTCTTTAAACTTTTAACCTTTCCGATTTTCAATTCTGAGTCTCTCTTCGTTTCCCCTTTTTTTTCCCAAATGACGCACGAATGGAACTAAAAAACTTCTTTTACCGCACGATATCGTTCAATTGCTTTCCCTTCGTTAGTCCCTAAAAATCACCAATCCCTAAAATTCAACGTTTTAATCATTTTCTCTTCGATCTTTTCCTACTTATTTTTTCTTTTTTTTCTTTTTTTGTGAATTTTAAATAGAATTTTTATTCATTCATCTCGTTGACTTTTTAATTTTAAACAATAATATAATAATCTTCTTATTTTTTTGTTTTTTAATGTTGAAGTAATTTTATTATATAGACTCGTTGAATATTTTGTATTTGTGAAAGGTGTTTTTCATATTTCAATTATTATATTTTATTTATAAGATAAACAAATATTTGTCTTTCCTTTTGGGATTTCATTAATTATATCACTTGAGAATATTTTTTTTTTTTTTTATTAACAAGTTTTAAAAGTATTCTTATTAAAGAATGTAGGTCTAGTATTTCAATAATTTATCATCGTTACAAAAAAATATAGATTAAGAATCTCGTTAACTTGTATTTCATACCCCTCACTATTACAGCATTTTTTTGATGCCAGAAAAATATCAAACAATATCTAATAAAATAAAGAATTATTAATAGTTCAATTATTAAACATTAAAATAGAATATAAAATAAAACAAATAAAGTATAATAAAATATAGAATTATTAATATACTTTAATAATTAAATATAAAAAAAAGGAATATAGAATATAAATAGTAAATTAATATTATTTTATTTTATTATTTATTATTAATAAATAAATAAATAAATATGAAAAACAATATAGAATAGAATAAATCAAGTATCTAATATAATTTCAAATCTACTTCAAATCTACTTAACAAAAATAATTTTATTTGCGTCAAAACGATATATGAAAAAAAACAACACATACACACCCACACACACATATCTAAATCATTTAAATAATAAATCACGAATGAATAAAAAGAAGAAGAAAAAGAGAAAATGATATCAAATATCTCATTAGGTGAATTTATCCGTTTGAAAAATACCCAAGGTTAGAGATGTGACCATTTATCTCTTTTGAAAACACACCCACACGTGGAAACAATGAAAGAGGGAAGGATATAGATCAAAGATTAAAAAAAAAAAAAAAATAAAAGAAAAATCCTAGAAAAGGAAGAAGTCATTCTGTCATTTCATTTGAAGAGAGATCTACAACCTTTTCTCTTGAAAACTGAACTGCATTGGTCGAACATAGGTCAGGTATTATTATCGTACAACTGAATATATAAAAGGAATATGAGAAACGTAAGTTCGTGAAAGAGAAAGAGAGAGATAGATCAAGAACTAGACAGGGGGAAAAAAAAAAGAGAAAGGGACAGACAGAAAGAGAATCCTCCCACCCACACCCCCATAGGTTAGATTTATGCGATGAAAAACGCGGAAACACATAGGACCCTGTGTGATATGCATGCTACACGTCGCAATACGTTACACGAACCGGAAACATTCGGACAGTGATACTGTGTATTATTATCTCATGACAATGCGGTATCGATCATAAATCTGACCCAGGACGAATGTTAAAATAACACATAATAATCATAATAATAATAATAATAATAATAGTAATCATAATAATAATAACTTCGTTCTCTATCCATTTTCAATCTTACATTTTCTTTTTTTTTTAATTTTTATTTTATTCATTTTATTTACCCCTAACACACATTTTGTGTTTTTTTTTATTCCTTCGAATTGGAAAAAAAAATACATACACATTGATTCGAAACATATGTTGAAATATGTAAATTGGTTTTTTTTTTCTTTTATTTTTGATCTTCGTCTTATTTGCTTGTAACACACATTTGTTTTTTTTTTTTTTTTATTTTTCTCTTTCTTTTTCTCTTTCTTTCATAGATTTCTTCTTTATCTGTTTTTTTTTCTGCTTTTTTTTTTTTTTTTATCTCTTTCATCCGTTTTGTAGGATCGCGTAGATGGCCAGGTCGGGAAATGAGGAGGAAATGTAGAAGTTCAGAAAGAGAACGACATAGAACACACGACGTACGTACGGCATATTTATGCGCAGTTCAACCCCCTCCCTCCCCACCTTTCTCTTCCCTTCCCTTCCCTTCCCCCCATCAAGGAGGGGTTTACGAAGCTATCGCGTTTCTCCTGAGAGACCTTTATTTCATATTTCGTACACGCTCAGATCCTCTAACGACGTGACATAGTTACGTCGAATTTAGGCGACTCTCGATGACAACTACCTTTTCCCTCTTTTTCTTCCTTTCTTCATATTTCTCTTTTTTTTTTTTTTTTTTGGTTTTCTTTTGATTTCTTTTTCTTTTATTATTTTTCTTTTCTACCATACAATTTTAGATAATTGAATTATATTTTTGTGTAATTGTGAGTCGCATGATTTTTGTTGTTTCATTATTTGAATAATTGAAATGATTTTTTTTTTAGGTATAAGTCATATGATTTTTGTTGTTTTTTTTTTATTTATTTGATTAATTAAAATAATTTTTAAACTGATTGATATTTATTATCATTGAGAATTTTTAATTTTACAAATTTTAATTGATAGAAATAATAATTTATATTTTTTAATACAACTTCGTATAAATTTCAAACTACTACTTCTAAGTAATGAATAATTGTTGTTGGTGTCAATTAACTTATTAGTCACCCTGTATATCCCAAGATGGGTTTAAAATTTATCATTAAAATTTAAAAAAATTATTATAATCAATTCAAATAATTTTGGAAACTTTTAATATTATAATTCAACTAGAAAATGATTAAATAATTTTTGTTGTCATTAACAAACAACTTTTGACCCATATTGAAATTATTTGTCATGTTTTGTATTATAACAAAAAGTAATAAATAATAAAATGATAAAATCATATACAGATACATACAATTTACAACTTAATCTTCTTATAATAGATTAGATCGATCAATTTCAATTATAAAATCGTATTTTAATTCAACACGATCAAGATTATCGTTAATCTCATGTCAAAGTAATAATATTATAAAATGTAAAGTAAAATATACAATATCTGTCTCTTCGTTGATAACTCGACTGACACGAATCTTATTTGTATTCGAACTTTTTTTTTTGTTAAAAAAAAAAAAAAAAAATATGATCAGACACGTTAGGTATGTTATACACACGATATATTATATTATGTAGATAGATATGTTATGTATGAAAAGAGTATTATTCAAAATGCGATAAGGGTGAATACGAGAGAAGCATTAAGTGATTGAAATCGAATCGAAAGGACTATATGATACTATAGTGATGTCTATATAATGGTACCTGGACTCAAATATACGAGTCAATAGTATTTTACATACTCGTACGTTGATATATGTATATAGAATAGAAACATATGTAAAATATCTACATATTTATTGTTAATTGTAAATGTTGATTAAGTTATCTCTAAATAATAGATAATGTGTGTGTA
This sequence comes from Polistes dominula, assembly GCF_049000335.1. NCBI lineage: Eukaryota > Metazoa > Arthropoda > Insecta > Hymenoptera > Vespidae > Polistes > Polistes dominula. The sequence continues at coordinate 2,685,324 of NW_028300915.1, forward strand.
TGTTGTATGTTTGAATATTTTTCACACTAACTTACCTCGAACACGTATAACGATTCTACAGGTGCTCGTAAAATTGGATACAGGTGACCAAGCAGTAAAAGTGACAACGGTTGTACCTGATGGAAGATCGGCTTGTAATTGTTTTGCCCATGAAGGTGAAGCATCCACGTATCTAAAAAAAAACATAAAATAATAATTATTATAATAAATTAAAAATAACAAAATTATAATAATAAAATTCAAAATAATAAAATTCATATAAAAAAAACAACAAAAATTAAATCCTCTAATAAAAATGTGATTATAAATAATATTAGTAAATTACTATTTACATTATTATTAGTAAAAGTACAAAAATAATGTATTAAATATCCCATAAATAAATACTGATCATCCCCACCCCTCCCTACAAATAGCAACCTTGTATTGTAGAGTGTGGTGGGGGAAAAGAAAAGAATCCTCTAATAAAAATGTGATTATAAATAATATTAGTGTAAAAGTACAAAAATAATTTATCAAAAAATTCCATAAATTACTACTCATTACTCTCACCTCTCCTTACAAATAGGAATCTCTTATTGTAGAGTGTGGTGGGAGGAAAGAAAAGAAAAAGATTAAACTACCAACATGAGTGATAAGTCGACATAAAATAAAAACACAAAAAAAAACAAATAGATGTTTAATAATGTAAATCCTTCAGGAACCTAATAAGCAAATCCTTCAGGTAGTAGGAAGAGAAAAGGAATGATAGACGGTTATATATATTTGATCGACACCTCGTTAACATATAAATGCTCATCGAACTTAATCTAGTCTGATTGACGCTTAATGCTTAGCAAAGGTGCCTGGAGATAGAAGATAACTGAGCTCTCATATGTTACATCCTTCTCATCGTTAGAAGGACGATGATGATGATGACTGAGAGATGGATGACGATGAAGACGGACAGACAGACAGAATAGATAGAGACACATATACACACATGATATATATACATGGATTCTCTGTACCCCAACACTTGCTTAAGTGTAAATGCACGAACGAACGCATGATAGGAGACTCTGCCATAGGATACATCATCTCTCATGTGTATATCCTCGACAGGAATCCTGTAAGCTCGTTTGGAATTCCCATTGTGTGCTTGCTTGCTTGCTACTCCTACGAAAGCAACTAACATAGAACCAATGCTTTAACTACCTTCCCTACCTCTACTTTACTCTGCTACCGATTTGTTACCTAGATCACAAATTAAATGTGGGTAAAAGGAATCTTTGTGAAAATATTAGATAATATTATTAACATGTCGTTGATTGTTTTAATATGTATTATTTATCTATGATAGTTTATTCAAATGTAATTTATTTTAATCCATCAAAATGTAACATAACCTTATTGTATTGTTTTTTAATTTCATATAATACAATTTTGTAATATTTTATATATCATTTCATGGAGAATAAATCATATACGTAATAAGATAAAAAGAAATAAAAAAAATATATTAAAATTATATTATTATATAAATGTTTATATATTTTATTATATAAAAAAATATAATTAAAAAAAATATATTATATATATTTGAAGAAAAAATAAACAATATTTAGTAAATGTAGTATTTGTTATATAATAAAATATTTCACACACACACCATTATAATACATCAATGGTAATGTACATATATACATGTACGTTTAAATAAATAAAATAAATTAAAAAAAAAATGTAATTGACAAGATAAATAAGGAAAAATGAATCATCCAATCTTACCTCCACCAATTCATATTAGACTTTGGTTGTGGGAAGGAAACGCGTATCGTATTTTGCCTTGCGGGTAATTCAACATCCATGTCCTGTGGGCATCTCACAAACGGCCTTGGCATGTCTGTAACATGATAGAAGGTGGTCATTAGACTACCGAAGCAATTTTCCTCCCCCGTGACGAGCTATGTATGTCTCTCTTACGACATAGAATTACAAATCAGGACTAATTACTACTAGAGATTGGGGGCTGTCCTTTCAAGAACACACATACGCATACACACATATATTCTCTATCATATATTGTATATACGTACGTTCTAGATTCTAACTATGAACGTTTCAAAGATCGTTAAATGGACGGCAAATAAGATATTACTTTCAACTAAATTATTTGATATAGTTTTGATTATAGTTTTAATTAGTTTTATTATTATTTTTTGTTATTTTGTGTGATTTGTTTCAATTTAGAATATAGAATAATTTTTATCGCGATTATTTTTAGTTTTTATTGTTAATTTATGGATTCATTACTTTAAAGTTATCTAGGTCTTGAAGTACTGTAAGTTTTTAATAGATGGCGGTATATTACAATTCAATTATTTCACGATTTTTTCAGAGTTACATATGACACACCTAATCTTGCTTTTTATATTTTTTTCGTGTATTATTATTTTATGTATTTCATTTTAATTGCAATATTATTTTGCGTGTTGTTATAATTTACTAAATAATTTAGAATTATATTAATAGTATTATTATTATTATTATTATTATTATTATTATTATTATAAAATATATTAATTTTGATTGAATAGCAAACAACCTTTATACAGTTTCCCTTTACAAATTTCAATATTATAATATTATATATTTATTATTTAGAAATTATTTATAGGTCTTTAGGTATTATAAATTTTCAACAGATGGCGCTGTATTACAATTCAATTATTTCACGATTTTTTCAGAGTTACATAAGACATAACAAACCCTACTTTTTATATTTTTTTCGTGTATTATTATGTTATGTATTTATATTCATTTGTATTTTGTTATTTATATGTTACATTATATATATTAAAAATTTATGTTGTTTTATGTCTAATTTGAATTCCTAGAAATTATTAGTGAATATAAACTTGATTGGAAAAGTGAATGTAAATATATAGTCACTGTTTCTGTGTTGTAGCTGTTAAAAATGAACTGTATTCAAGACTTTGACTCTTCTAACGATACCTTTTTTAGGATCCAAGCCAATTGGCTTGACTCCCACGCCTATAACGATACCCAAAGATTATTATATTATATTGCGTTTGGAAGAAATTAAAAGTACCATTATCTCTGAAACTTCGATTCATATAATTCATCGAGAAATACAAAAAATAACTCTCATTATCGTTATAAGCAAACAATGAAAATAACCCTATATACCAAAGTAAAATAATAATAATAATAATAATAATAATAATAATAAAAATAATAATAAATATAATAATAGGAAGAAGAGAAAGAGTAGTAGTAGTAGTAGTGGAAAATGTCAAAGGTGGAAATGAGACATAAAAAAGGTTGGGTACCTATAACGTTACTCGTACGCTCATTAAGATCCAGCGTTAACGTATGGCCTCGTTAGCAAACCTGCCTGCCTTTTACAATTCCCAACCATAAGAGAAGGTTCCATTATTAAAAGCTCTTTAGAATGGGGGAGGGGGGAGGGACCAAGTTGGGCTAATTGAACGTGAACACTTGGAATATGATTTTCGTAAACGTTATAAATAATCTCTACAACGTTTTTGACATTTTCAACTATTACATTTCGTTTGATTTTAATAATAATAAAAAAAAAAAATGATTTATTCTAATTTCTGAATCTTGATTGTGAATAATATCTTGACTCGTTTATTCATTTGTGATTCGATTGATTTTTGTGAAAATAAATAATAACGCGTAAATGTGAGAAGATTCTTTTTTTTTTTTGTTTTAATTTGCAATGTAACGAAGAAATTATTATTAGCAATTTTTTGTAACATTTATGAAAAGAAATGAAATTATCATTTCGATAACCTGATAAATAATGATAGGGCAATTATTAATAAAATAGAATGTTTTTTATCTTGGTTAATTGGAATAAGGAGGAATTATGATGTTTACCGAAGCGTAAATATCCAGGATAATCTAACCGATATTATCTTTTTATCGAGTATGGGTTATTTGATAGAGAAATAGTAAGAAAGAGAGAGAGAGAAAGAGATATTTATCTAAGAAATATCGCAATTTTCTTGGTTTAACGATGGTTGAGATTGGTAATCGAATCTTCTTTTAAAAATTGAACACGTGTTATTACCTAGATCATAGCGAGAATCAACGATCGAGTATTCACGAAGGCACACTGGTTCTTTTCCGTTCCATCTACCACCGGTCACGCAATATCTCGTGTGAGGTCCTTCCAATTTAAATCCACGTTGACATCTGATGTGACACCTAGCACCTTGGGGATAATCGTTTGCACCTGAATAATATCCTGGACATCTTATCTGTTTACAATAATTTTAATAACATTATTATTCTTATATTATCTTAATTCGTTCATTAATAAAAAAAAAAATATATCTAATTGTTCATTTTAATTGGTGTGTCAAAATTTGTTTAAATTTTACGAAAGATCTAACAATATATTAATTCAAAATATAAATCTAAAAAAATTTAATATAAATTTTAATTAGTGTCAAAATTTGTTTAAATTCTACGATAAATCTAACAATATATTAATTAAAAATTTAATATAACTATAATTTAATATAAATTTAAAATAATGTAATATAAATTGTGTAATTGGTGTCAAAATATTTGTAAATTTGACAAAAACCTAACTAACAATTCAGTAATTAGAAATTTAATATAAACAATTAAATATAAATTTTAATTGGTGTGAAAATTTGTTGAAATCTTACAAACATTTAATAATTTTCAATGTAATGAAAAAAAAAAAAAAAAAATAAATTTTGTCAAATTCTTATCTTTATATGATAAAACCAAAAACAAATCTTTAAATTTAAAATGGTTTTTAATTACGTATAATATAATCTAAAGTTAAATAAGAAAAAAAAGGAATAATTATAAAGATAATAATCGAGTAACCTCAGCGTGCAAAGGTAATTCCATAGCAGGACACTTTGATTCCGACGAGACACAAGTTCTCTCATCCGAAGACAACACTAAATCGCCGTTGCACGTACAATAGTAACTTCCTAGCGTGTTAATGCACTCCCCGTTACAACCACCGTTCCGGTTCAAGCATTCGTTTACATCTTGACACTGACTTCTGTTCCTGAAAGCGAACGCTTAACTATTGTTACAGCTCGAGATATTATGCATTATGCACTATAATATAATCTAATTACCCCGTTCTAACGATTGTCGTCTACTACCATTAAATTACTAATTTGCATTAGAAATAAAACACAATGTATATTTAAAAATTGCAATCTTTTCTAAACGGATTCATTTTGTTTATACTTTTAAATATATTATACTATTTAATATATTATTTAAATATAATATATAACAAATTAATATATTTATGTATATTAAATATTATATAATTTATTATATATAATTAATTTATTATTTAAATATATTATTATATTATATATAAATATTTTTTTTTCTTTTACTATCTATATATAGTATATTAGGTTGAACCAAAAAAATTTAAATTAATATTTCTAAAGTAAATTTTACAAATAGCAATTCCATTATTTTAAATTTATAACAAAATTTGTAACACAACAAACTTATAAACTTTTGGTTCAACTTAATCATAGGCAAAGTAAATCAAAAAAGAAAAGAAACATTCACCATTTTAATGAAAATTTAAAAAACAGAAAAAAAAGCAAAATCATTGGATATTCATTTTTTAAATTGTTAATATCGCATTTACCTGTGATTGAATTCGTATCCTGATCGACAGTTGCACAGGAAGGATCCCACAGTGTTAATGCATTCCTGTTCGCATCTACCGTTACGCCACTCGCATTCGTTTATATCTAGATCGATAAAGTTACTAAATTACGTGCTTTGTGTCGAATTCGAATTCATGATCGCGCGTGTCAGTCAGGCACCACAAAGGAAAGCACTTTAAACTTGCCTACACATTCGCCTCCATGTAATCGAAATCCCGGTGAACAGGTACAATGATACGATCCAGGTGTATTGACGCATCTCTCACGGCAAGGTGAAGCCTCGACGCATTCGTCGATATCTAAATTCAATTTCATAGTAATTTCTAAACAATATTATATATTTCTATTGGATGGGAGGGGGACGGGTGAAAGAATTGTTCGTTATTTCTTTAAGGTAAGGTTTCGCACACGAACCTACACAAGTGTCATCCTCGGATCGATATCCTTCGTCGCATTCACAACGATAGCTGCCCAATGTATTGACGCATCTACCTGTCTTACAAATTCCCGATGCACACTCGTCGATATCTATTGTAAAAATGATATTATTTTTCTCAAATTTATCTCTATCTTGAATAGAATATTATTTTACAGTCATACAAAGTAAAATGGATATACATATAATATTTGCACAATAGGTAATTTTTATTCGAAGAATAGTTGTATATATATATATATATAATACTAAAACTCACCTATGCAAGTAGTAGAATTCTGCATTTGATAACCTTCCCAACATGCACACGTGTAAGATCCAATAGTGTTAATGCAAGTATGCTCACATCCGTGCCGACCAGAGCATTCATCCACATCGTGACACATCGAGCTGTTAGACTTGTCATACTGAAATCCCTCCTTGCAAGTGCATATAACCGTACCAGCATCGTCATTGCATATCTGTTCGCAACCACCATTATTGATCGTGCAAGGATTTGAGTGATGGCAGGTCTTATTCATGATCTCGTATCCTCTGGGACAATCGCAAAGGAAAGATCCTGGTTTATTGATGCAAGCGTGAGAACATCCACCGTTATCCTCTTCGCACTCGTTAACGTCAACGCAAGTTTTATCATCATCGGATAATCGATAACCACTAAGACACTCGCACTTGTAACTACCTATGACATTTACACAAATATCCGAACAAGAACCATTTTCTATTTCACATTCGTTAATGTCTATACAAGTTTTCAAATTATTTTCATCTAGATGATGACCATCTGGACAACGACAAGAAAAACTTCCTTCGAGATTAACGCAAATGTCCGAACAACCGCCATTATCGATATTACATTCATCTATATCGAGACAAGTTTTTCCATCGTCGTGTAAACGTAAACCAACTGGACAACTGCAACGTACACCGCCGATTATGTTGAAACAAGCGTGTGTACAACCACCGTTTGATATTTGACATTCGTCAACGTCTATGCAACTTCGAGAATCATTAGCAAGAATATGACCATCCGGGCACTGACATTTAAACGATCCAGGAGTATTGATACATGCATCCGGACAATTGGCAATTCCCTTATCGCATTCGTTAACGTCCACGCAATTTTTCTCATCCTGACCGAGTTCGTAACCGTCGGGACAACTGCAAAAATGACCACCTATTGTATTGGTACAGGTATCTGAACAACCACCGTTCGATTCGAGACACTCATCGATATCCAAACAAGATGATTTGTCACTATGCAAATAGTGTCCTTCGTAACACGTGCATATGTAACTACCAAGAAGGTTCAAACAATCGTGGGTGCAATTGTGCATGGTTGTAAGGCACTCATTAACGTCGACACAACTCTTCTTGTCCTGGGGCATGAGAATATAACCGGTTGGACATTCGCAATGGTATCCACCTTCTGTATTAACACAATCATGAGAACAACCCGTATCAACGTCATTCTCTAACTCCTCGCATTCGTCTATATCCTCGCAAATATGTTGATCATGTTTCAATCTAAATCCCAATGGGCATGAGCATCGAGTCTTCCCGGTATTCTCGTCATGGTAACAATGATGGGAACAATTTCCATTGTCACGTTTGCAACCATCGATCAAAACGCACGTCCTATTATCCGAATGAAGATCGTAACCTGTTGGACAATCGCATCGATAAGAACCAACCGTGTTGTAACAGGAATGCGTACAGTTGCCATTTTCTTCCTGACACTCGTCTATGTCGTCGCATAAACTTAATTCATCGGGATTAACTTGATAACCCTCGTAACACTCGCACTTAAATCCACCTTCTATGTTAATGCACTTTTGAGTACAGTTATCCTTAATTTCCAAACACTCGTCTATGTCTAAACAAGTTGCGTTGTCATTGATAGACAAACGAAATCCCGAGGAACAATCACACGTAACTGTAGCGTTTAGAGAATAACAAATGTCGGAACAACCGCCGTTCTCTATCAGACATTTGTCCTCGTGCATGCAAAATTTATTCTCCTCGTCGTCCAGGACGAATCCTTCGGGACAAGAACAGGACACGTTTCCGTTCTCGTATTGACAAAAGTGAGAGCATCCACCGTTGTCGATCAAACACTCGTCTATCTCAACGCAAGTTTTTCCATCGTCCTCGAGTAGTTTGTAGTTGTCGGGACAAGCGCACTCGTAGTTACCTTCCGTGTTTGCGCAAAAATGCGAACAACCACCGTTTTCTTCAATACACTCGTTCAAATCCTCACAAGTTTTCTTATCTTTACCAATTTGATATCCTTTAGGACAACGACACTCGTAACTACCAATCGTGTTAACGCAATCGTGCGAGCAAGGCTCACTAATCTCGTTGTTAGTTTCCAAACACTCGTTAACGTCCTCGCAAGTTTTATTATCCATTGACAATGCGTATCCCACGGGACAGCCGCACTTGTAACCGTTCGATTCGTTGATACATTCATGAGAACAATCATGATGCGTTTCACAGTGGTCGATTTTTGTACACGACCAATTGTCCAGTTCCAATCTGAAACCATCGGGACATTCGCACTTGTAACCATTACGAATATTTACGCAAATATGAGTGCAATTGTTATTCCCGGAGCATTCGTCCAAATCGATGCAAGTACTTTTATCCACGTCCAAGGTAAAATATTCCGGACAATGACATGTATAGCTACCTGAGAGATTCTCACACTCATGCGAACAATTGTGAAGATTCCTCGTACACTCGTTTATGTCCTTGCAAGTCCGTTGATCTTCAGATAATTCATATCCATCTAGACAGGTACAGTGAAAACTGCCTTCGGTGTTGTTGCAGTATTGCGAACATATTTTCGTTTCCAGGTAACATTCGTCTATATCAACGCATGTCCTTTCGTCGGTCGATAATTTGTATCCGGTTGGACACTCACAGTAATATGCACCCTCGACGTTTTTACAAATATGGGAACATGCATGAAACCCTTCCAAACATTCGTCTATCTCCCGACAGGTTTTCCCATCCTCTGAAATATCGAATCCTTCAGGGCAACCACATCGAATCTCTCCATTCTCTTGTTCGCACGTATGAGAACAACCATGATCACTCGCGCAAGGGTCATTGATCTTGCACGTACGTTCGTCTTCCTTGAGTTTCCAACCGATAGGACAACTACATTTGTACGTACCAATAGTATTTACGCATTCGTGAGAACAATTGTGTATTTTGTATTCGTTATTCCTCAAACACTCGTCTATATCCTTGCAAATGCGTTCAACTTCGGAATAAAAGTAACCCTCTGGACAAGTGCAATTATAGCTTCCCTCGAGATTTATGCATAAGTCGTACTCGCAATCGTGTTCACCGTTCTCGCATTCGTTCACATCGATACAAGTGCCATTGTCCTGGTCGAGTTCGTATCCTTCAGGACAATGACACTCATACGAACCCTCCAAGTTTTTGCAACTATGACTACAGTTATTTCTTTTATCGTTCGCACACTCATCCAAGTCTTTACAGTTCATACCACTTTCATCGATTTCATATCCAACGGGACATTCACATTTGAAGGTTGAACCTTGTGGTAAACACACGTGCGAACAAGTAGCATTCAAACATGGATTGGATTCGATACAAGTTAAACGATCTTCGCTTAAAATCCAACCGATTGGACATGAACATTGATAAGAACCATAAACGTTGATACACAAGTGTGAACAATCGTGATCCTCTTCTTCACACTCATCGATATCTTGACAAACGTTATTGCTATCTCTTCGAAAACCATTCTCACATTTTTCATCTTTACACGTTAAACCATCTTCGATTAGTTCTAAACCAGGTGGACAAGTACATCTATAACTACCAAGTGTATTTACACATTCGTGAGAACAATCGTGTTCTTCCTCTTGACACTCGTCCATATCCAAACACGTTTTTCCATCGTCTTGCAACAAATAACCTTCGTGACAAACACATCTGTAAGTATCACCGTATATTTCACACGAATGAGAACAACCAGCGTTATCGTTGTCACAGATATTCGTAGAAGATATGCAAAGATTTTTGGTTACGTTGTAAAACATTCCAGGTGGACAAACACATTCGTATGAACCTTCGGTATTTCTACATTCGTGTGAACAATCGTGAAGATTTTCCAAACACTCGTTAACGTCTTGACATTGTCTGTCATCGTCGAGTTTAAATCCTTTAGGACAAATACACTCGTAATCACCTTCCACGTTAATGCAATCATGAGAACAACTATGAATTCCTTTGTCACACTCGTTCACATCCTTGCAATCAAATTCATTTATCAATTCGTAACCTCTTGGACATGTACAAAGATAACTTCCCAAAACGTTGGTACAATTGTGTGAACAACGATTTAAATCTATGACATTACACTCGTCCACGTCAATGCAACTTTTTCGATCATCATCAAGAACAAAACCATCCTGACAAACACACTCGTAACTTCCATGTATGTTAATACACTCATGTTCGCATCCGTGATCCGTTTCTTTACACTCGTCAATATCCGTGCAATTGAACTTGTCATGATCAGATAAAACCAAACCACTTGGACACTTACATACAAAACTGCCATTTAAATTAACGCAGAAATGTGAACAAGGTGATATGTCTTCCATACATTCGTCAATATCAATGCAAGTTATGTTATCATCTAACAACTGATATCCAGGATAACAAATACATTTAGGACCACTATCGTCCATAGTATCTTGACAATCCTGTGAACAAGTAGGATTCATAGAAGAACAGGTTCTATCTTCTAAACACGTGACATTGTCTTCTTTCAATACAAATCCCATTGGACAAGAACAGATAAAAGATCCATCGATATTGGTACAATTGTGAGTACACGGTGGTGGTGATTTTTTACATTCGTTTATATCTTTGCAAGACACCTCGTCTTCATCCAATTGATAACCAACTCGACAAGTGCAATGAAAACTACCTTCCTCGTTTCTACATTCATGTTCGCAACCATGTGTCTCACCATCAATACCTTCTACACACTCGTTTATATCTTAAATAAATAAAATAATAAAAGAAATTATATACTTGAAATAATTTCGTTAAATAATAATTAAATAATGTACTATTATACAATTAACTTACCAATGCAATTTCCATTATCATCTTTCCTATAACCATCCTCACATTTACCTATTTCAGGTAATTCGGTTAAACTCTCGTCATAGTCATCGTCATCATCATCTTCGGTGTCATAATCCTCGTCTTGCAATACTTTAGTCATTTTTTTGGGTTTATTGATACATTTGTAAGAACCAATCGTATTTTCGCAATTAGTGTCTTCTGGACAAACTTTGGAAACATTTTCGCACTCGTTTACATCTGAAATATTAAAAAAATAATTTTTTTGTAAGTGAACAAATTATTTATATAAGAATGATAAATGTCTTTATTTTTTTTGAATTAACATTAAATGATGATTTCGTACCTTCACAAGTCTTCAAATCATTGGTCAAATAAAAACCATCAGGGCATAGGCAAAATACACTTCCCGGTGTGTTCAAACAAACGTGAGAACAACCACCGTTGTTATTCGCACACTCATCGATGTCCTCGCAAGTATGGTTGTCCGATGCCAATTTAAATCCAGGAATATCCGTGCAACTGCACTCGTAGCTACCTTCGAGATTGCGACAGGTACCTTGACAAGGGCCACGTCCGTTGTTCGATAGACACTCGTTAACATCTGTTTACGAGATTTGTTAAAAAAAAAAGAAAAAAGTACAAAAATAAAACAAAACAAAAATTATTTATATTTCAATTAATTTATATTTTTTAAAATAATATAATTGTTACGAGAAGAAATATTCTAGTTTAATTTCAACGATAATTAAATTTATCCATTTCTTTTTAATAAAAATAAAATTGCTATGAAACTTGTATCGCATTTATAAATAAAAATTTCTATGTATTCATTTCATTTCTACGTATTTTCTTTTTAAATATATTTAGATTTAAAAATACTTTTTTTTTATTGCGTCAGAGTTGCAACCCATCATATATATTATAAATTTTTATTTAATAATTTGAAAACTATTTTCGATCAATATTTTACAATACAAATGGTCAGTATCGATCAAAAGTTACGTTGCACGTAATATTTTATTATCGACTATTTATATTACAATCTGATATTTTTTGTTTCTCTCCTTTATAAATAAATATTACTCACATTTTCGTTTAAAAATAACGATTTAGATAAATAACGTGAACCTTCCTTGAAAGAAAATAACGATCAACATTTTTTTTTACCATTTCCATTATTCATTCGTCGCACTTTAATTTTTTTTTTTTTTTTTTTTTTTTTTAATATCTGCCTTTTGGTAAAAATTGAAAAAAAAAAGAATATAAATTTCAAAAACAATACAATGGAGAAATGAAAGAAAAAAAAAATAAAAAAAAAAAAAAATAAAGTTCCGAAAAAACGACGTGTCGTCTACATTCGCATATTCGTATTCACACGTACGTGTATACGTAAAACACATATATACACACATACACGCGTAAATCAAAATGAAATCAATCCATCGGCAGCTGGAAACGAGCGTCCCACAGCACGCAAGCTCTTTACTCGCCAACAGCGAGAAGGTTAACCTCGTTGAAAGCTCGTTCATTCAATGGACGAGTAATGTAGTTGAAAACGACACGATCAACGGTTGTCGACTACGTTAAACGAAAATCCTGCTGCATTTCGTTCGAAACCTTACCCTCGTACAATCGTTGTTGCTCGTTCGATGATGCAACGACAACCAAATATAAAAAAGAAAAATTCTGACAATAAAATAAGGCGTAATCATTTTTTCATAATTGCATTCAATCGAAAGAATTTTACTTTTTTTTTGGTTCATTTTTTTTTTTTATTATTTACTATGACATTACGTGTCAAGTAACGATCGTTGTGAATCGTCAGAAAAATTTGTAAATATTAAGACATTTTTTTTATATACTGTCATGAAACTTTTGGAAATATTTAGCACAAATTATTATATTTTTATATGTAATTATACTTTTAGACAATAAATAAGTTACTACTAATACTTTAGTACTACTATATAAGTAACTTATTTATTACTAATAGTTAATAGGTACTATAAAGTTAATAATATAGTTATTAATACTAATATCACAATACTAATAGATAATATTAGTATAAGTAATAGTATAATTATTAATACTATATATATATATAGTACTATAAAGTTAATAATATAGTTAATAATATTTATATTAGCCACTGTCATTTTAACTTTGGATTTTTATTTCTTTCGCGCAGACCATCACTGGGGTCTTTATTTATCAAAAAATTCTAAATTAAATTGACCGATATTTAGTATTAATTAATTACTTAATTTATTATTGTTAAATAATTTGTTAAAAAATTTCAAGTTAACGTTAGGAAATACGATAAAAAAAATATGATAAAAGTTACGTGTACAATGTTGTATTTTAATTATCGCAAAAATTGCTTACACGTGCAAATCAACGTGATTGATCACCACAAAAAAATGACAAATAATTTATTATTTGATTTTGTTTTGAAATAAAAAAAAAAACTTACCTTGACAAGTATGTCCATCGGATGACAGCTGAAATCCAGAATGACATTCACAGTGATATGAACCAGGATCATTCAGACACAAATCTGAACACTTGACCAGACCTTCTGAACATTCATCTACGTCTAATGTAAAACAAAATGAAATTGAATTAAAACAAAACAAAACAAAAGAAAAAGATACTAAAAAATACAAAATTATTCGTAGTATATCCAATATGTTCAGGATGATTTATTATTTATTCGTAGGTTAATTAATAATACGGAATCCATTAATGAATGATTACAAAATGCAAATAAATACTCGTGTATGTAATGGTATTCACGTGGCATTTCATACGAAACAAATTATTTCTATGTACATTGGATTCATTGAAATTCTATGAAAAACAAGTTGACGATGATTAATGCCCGATTGGCACGTGCCGATTCAATAAATGTTCCTATAATTACTAACGAATTCGTCTGTGTAAACTGATAATATTCCGATTAACGTTACACGAACTAATCGATTACTATTCTCGAGCTCTTTAACGATCCAATAATATTATCCAAAGTAAAAAGATTATTGAAAAACATTTATATTTACAAAAAAAAAAAAAAAATATAAAAGGTGGTTGAACAAAAAAAAAATAAATGTATTCGCGCAAAGAGATTAGAATTTTTCTGCAACGTTTTTCATTCAAATTTGTACGATTTTTTTTTTATATTTTTTTTTTATCGAATTTTTTGGTTCTATTTAAAATCTCTCTCTCTCTCTCTCTCTCTCTCTCTCTCTCTCAACTGTAAAGTTTAAACATATATATATACATATATACATATTTTTCAAACCGTGAAAATTAAATTTGGAAACGTGATAAAAATAAATATCAAAAAATCACGAAGGCTCTGTTATTTTTTTGTTGAAAAAAAAAAAAAAATTATTTTTGTTCTATTATTCTTTGTTTTTTTTTTTTTTTTTTTTTTTACTCGTCTTTGCAATAAAATTTCACGAAGCGTTAAAAATAATAATATTAGAACGAACGGAACCATGGAATGCGTTAAACGTTGAAATTTATTTGCAAAACCGTAAACGTTTGCTAAAGACCCGTTCACCGTGTGTCACGTGTGTACAAGAAATCAAGAAAATAAAACATAATAATAATATTTCTTGGACATTCAAAGAATGTCGAGAGTTTTAAGGGACAGAAGATCACTCTCTCTCTCTCTCTCTCTCTCTCTCTCTCTCTCTCTCTCTCTCTCTCTCTCTCTCTCTCTCTCTGTCTCTTTCTCTGCCTGCCCCTTTTGCCCTCTAAGATCACTCGTTTCTCTAACTTTAGAATCTCCCCTTTTCTGGTACAAGAAAACGTGGGTGAAGAAAATTACGAGCTACGAGAGGCCTGTCAGCTAACATAGCCCAGGATATTAGAAAAGAAAATCAGGTCTATATCTTTAAAATTTTTAGGGTATCTGATATAAACCCACGTGTTCTTCATTTTTTCTTACCCTTTCCCCATTCCCATGTTTTTTCTATCAAAATCAAAAATCAAAAAGTAAAACAAAATTTGGATATAAAAATTTGATAAATTTATCTCACACTTAATTTAAAATACAATTAGGATATTTTATTATTAAATTTGATCTACGAATTTTCGATTTAATATAAAAAAAAAAAAAAAAGAAAATTCCAATTCATCAGTGAAATAAATTCGTTCAATATTTCCAATTAGTAAAATAAAAAAGAAATTTGTTATAATAAAAATATAAAAGTAATAGTTAAATAATTTAATCTATAATAAATCAATTTGCAATATATATATATATATATATATATATATTAAATAATAATATAAAATATTTGTTAGTAAATTTAAATAAATCCACATACGTACATTTTTATTTTCTTTTTTGATTAATGAATTTAAAGTACCATTGAAAATTTATCAACAAAATTCAGTAACACCAATCAGAGGTGTACGATTAAATTGTAATCGATTGATTGATTTAAGATTTAGATAGATTGACTTAGATTAATTGAAAACTGGAAAAAAAGAGAGAAAAAAATGGATAAAAAATGAATATTACCTATGCAAGAGGTGGTACCATTGATTCGAAAACCATCGAAACAGGAACACTTTGGACCAATAGGTGTATCTTCGCATACGTGTTCGCAACCACCCCTCTCCTGATCGCAACGTACCACGTTATCGATTATCGTTTCTAAAACGAAACGATATCTGTGATGTAACAAAAAGTTTAACCAACGAATCGGATTCGAATTCGGCACACATACTCGTTTTATACCATACAAAACCTTTACACACATATATATGTATATGTATATAATAAAAACTCGACTTTAATGTAATATCAAACGTTACCTAATCTACCTTTAGTTATCAATTTCCAAAATAAAAAAATCTTTTTTAAATTTTACTAATTTCTTTACTTCTATATAGGTTCGTATCGCAATTTTTATTTAAAAGAAAATAAAAATAATATTTAGTAAAATTTTAATTAAATTAAATTAAAATAAATAAATTTAAAAAAAAATTAAATTATTTATAATATAAAGAATAAATAAAATTAAATTAAATAAATTTAGCAAAAAAAAAATTAAATTATTAATTATTAAAATAAATAAAATGAAATGAAATTAAAAATAAATATTACGTAATATTTATTTAAATTTATATAATATTTAAATAAATAAAATATATTTATATATTATTTGATTTATATTTTATTTTTCTAACAACGAACTATAAATCAACGTTTTAAAAGCTTATCGAGAAATTAAATTATGGCCATTTGTAACAAGTTATTTAATTATTATTTTTTTTTTTTTTTTTTTATAATTTAACACATTACTTACCTTCTTTTTTCACACATTTCGGAACACGACCAAGCCAAGTTGATTCGCTACAAAAAAGTCTATCAGCCATTGAATCCTCAAAAACGAATTCCTCCAAACATTCGTAAACTGCTACGAAGTATCGATTGAATGGTGGCAAAGCATTTGTTCTTCTATAATACAAAAAAAAAACATACAAAATATTTTTATCAACCAGATAAAAAAAGAAAGCACCAAAAGAAAAGAAAAGAAAAGATAAAATGTTTCTAAAAAAAAAAACATAAGTATAAAAAAAATATAATCCATTAATTCATTCGAAGAAAACGAAACGAATAAAAAATATTGTCAAATGGAATACAAACGACTATTTTACCGTTCATTATCCAACTTTGAAGTGCGTGTAAAGTCAAACGAGTTAAAAGAAAGAAAATAAAAAAGGAAAAATGTCGTAGAAAAAAAATTATTCTCTCTGTAATAACAGAATATCATCTCGTACGCAAAAGGAAAACCAAAAAGAAAAGAATAGTGAGTCTATCTTTAATCTAAAACAAAGATATAAAAAAAAACAAAATAAGAAATAAAAGAGTTGATCAAAAAGATAAAAAGAATGATCATAAAGTAAAAGTAAAATAAGAAAAAAGGAATAAGAAAAAAAGGGTTAGATTAAAAACGGACCTAGCATATCTCGGAGGTTGAGCATTAACGACCGAGGGTGCTTTGATAAGAACCTTTCTGCGAGCCTTCATGAGACAACTTAGATCCAATCTTGACATCAAAGTTTCGTTCAAGCCACCGACATCCGACACCATAGGGTTTACTCCCAATAGAGACTTCTCTGGCACTTGTTTCCTCTTATCCTTCGTTTTCCTACGCCTCTTCAACTCGCCTAACCTCTTACGTGCCTGTACTCGTTGCTTTCTCGTTGTATCGCTTCTCAAATTTCTACTTGGCTCATCACCCATGTATAGATCGTTACGAAAATGTTGCCACTTGTTTTCTGAAACATATTATATACAAACACACACAATATATATATATATATATATATATATATATATATGTATATACATTACACGTTAACGCTTATCAAATTAATCCTTTCGATGTGAAACGAGTCTAATTTTTTGCAATCATCGAAAACCGGATGATTTTTTGGTGTGTTTATGTTTCAAACTATTTTACATTAAATGGAAGAAAATAAAATAGAAACAAAAATGATGGAACAAATTTATAAAATTTAGATTGGACGCTTAAATGAGCTCATATTAATTAAAGGATTAAAACTATCTAATAATTTATTGTTTATTTTTGGATTTGTTTCAACATTGAAAACTTACTATGTCAATTTTTTATAATTTATTATATTTATTTATTTATTTATTCATTATTAATAATATAAATTAATTTATATATACATATATATAATATAGAAATTATATATAATACAGAAATAAGTTTTAATACATTTCTAAAAAAAAAACACGTATTTAAATTTTTAAATGAAATTTAATAAATTAATTTAATTTAAATAATTAATTCAATAATTAACTTTAAATTAATTTAAATTAAATTTTGAAAATTTTATTTTTTTTTTTTTTGTACACGACTGTCATTTAATGTGAACACTTTACACATACATTCTAATTTATATAATATCGTACGAAAAAAAAATAAAAAACTAATATGTTTTAATACTATACGATTATTGTATCTATTCGAAAAAGAAATAAAGAAAGAAACAAAAAACTAGAAAACTAGAATGTCTTGAATTCGACATCAATTAAATTATTCTAGCGAGTAAGATATCGTGCAGCTTGAAAAGCAGTTCCTTCCATCCAACTAAGAACTCCGACTGGCCGAGCAAACGAGATTTTATCACGATTAAACGAGTACGCTATTACGGGTAAGCGAAATAACGTTTAGTATCTCTATCCATCTGCCATTATAATTAGAAAGAAAAATCATTTAAATTAACCATGTAAAAGAGAACCTCCCCACACCCTCCTCCTACTCTTTTAAATCTACAAACCTTACGATCTATAACTCAAACTTCAATTCCATTTCCATTTAATTATTCAAAAAGAATCATTTTAAAACTTGTTTTAAATGCATTCTTTTTCTTTTTCATTCTTTTTTTTTTTTTTTTTTTATCATAAACATCTGAACAAATATATTCATACACATACATACATAACATGTGTGTGATGTAAAAAGAAATTAAATATCTTCGATTTATAATAGAAATTTAAATTGTATTAAAAAATTCTTCTCGTTTTTCGACAAATCATTCGAATTGTTAATTTATTTTCTATTTACGATGTAAAATACAAAGTTGACAATTCATTTGAATCAATTGCAATTTGTTTTTTGATATAAGAAACCAAAAAAATTAACCTACCTTACAATTTGTAATAAAACAAATTGTAATTTTCTATTTCCAATTACATTGTTCGAAAATAAATTCTAATATTTATTGTTTAATTATAATTAAGATTAACATCTTGACAAACAATTTCTTATATATGCAATATAAAAAATAAAAAAAATAAAAAATACAAATTTGAAATTAAACTTCAATTACACATTAAACTTGTAATTAATTTTTATTGTCAAATACTTTAAAAGAATTAACAAACAAAGAACATTTCAAAAAAAAAAAAAAAAAAGAATAAACATACTCGTTAACAAACTTTTTAAACAAAAATAATTCTATGAAGAAAAGTGATGAACTGTCACCAAAAAAAAAAACCGCAATAATATGCACATCTAAAATTGCACATTATTGCACAAAGATTGCACCCGTATAAGGAGTCAAGATCTTAACACGCGATAGAAGTCTTAAAGGGTCAAAGTTGCCACGAACCTAGCATACTCGTTTACGTTAACTTCTATACTATATATGCATACACATGTATACATAAACGTTATGTGTATGTATAGGTGTAACTCGTACACTAAGAGACAACGTTCCTTAAGATCAAGGTGAGAAGATGATTCACTGCTCGTGTCCTATCTCAAGCATAGTCGACCATACACTGTTTCCTCTTTGCCAACACGTTGGCAAGAACAACAAGGTTGAACACAATAACATTTTCCTTACCGATAACTCGATACGTTCATCCTGTTTTATTAGGATTCAATCGATTATACGTATTTATAAGTATATTTATATTTTAAAAAGAGATTTTAATTAAATAATTCATTTAATTAATTTAATTATTTTTTTTTTTTAATCAGTGTCACATTACGTTGGTTTCCAATGAACTTCAAAATTACTGAACTGATATTAACGAAATTTTGTTTGTATTTTTGTGTTTTATTTCAACGATTATTTTGCATTTTTTATTACAAATTTAAAGATTTATTATATAAAGGTTATCTAGGTCCCTAGGTTGTTTAAATATTCGATAGATGACGGTGTATTGCAATTTAATTATTTCAATGTACATATAACATAACCTTACTTTCTAATTGTGGTATTATTTTGTGTGTTGTTACAATTTATTAAATAGTTTATAGAATTATATAATACATTTAAAGTCACAGTAATGAATTATTTAAATAATAAAATTAAATCAACCTATTAAACTTGTTAAACTTGATCATCATTATCAATGATGCTATTTAAAAATATTCAAATTTATTCTTAATAATAATAATAAATATTACATATTTATTTTTCTACTTGAAATAAATGATTTATAAATTTGTCTATTATCAAAGAAACGTATAAAATAATAATAATAATAATAATAATAATAATAATAATAAAAACCAAAGTAGTATCTTAACGTGCATAGGAAAGAAAAAAAAAGGAAGAAAAAGAAAAAGAAAAGGAAAGAAGAAAACAAGGATAAAAACTCTTAATTATATTATTTTCGAAGCAAAACAGCAAACTTTTCCTACCGAAAAACTCACTCGGTCTTTTAATTATTAACTTTGGTATAATCCGTGTGGGACTGTAAAAAGCAAGAGCAACCAACAACTACGAACTAAAGCAACGAAATACGTTACGAATGAAAAGAGACTAATTGTAAGTTATACGAAAGCTAGAAAAAGAGTGTTTCAGTATCTCCCTCTCTCTCTCTCTCTCTCTCTCTCTCTCTCTCTCTCTCTCTCTTTTTCTCTTTCATAACAGAAACTTGGTAAGAGAAAGATAAAATATACGTGATGATACCCAACATAAATATATACATATATGTATTACTATTTGAAAAACTTTAAACTGCGTATATAATTAAAAAAAAAAAATTGTTTAATGATACCAAATATGTAATGGAACGAATAGAACAGTCAAAAATCGGAATCAAAAAACAGTAAAATTAGGCTTACTTTGAAAAGTAATTATACCCACTAAAATTTCCGTGGATGGCATTGATGGGTATTGGTAGATTCCTTGAACCTTTCTACGTCCCTGGATAATGTATATAATTTCGTTAGTGGCCTACAGTAGGCTCTGGAGGATATTTCTTGATGCCATCTATAGTCGGCAGTAAGCTGTAGGGGCTACAACGAGTACGAGTTTACTGTAACTGTTCGCATAGTCTCTACTACTACATTCTATCAATTTTTTTCTTTTTTTTTATCTCATCTTATCCTCCCCATCCCCTCTTCTTTCTTTCACTTTTTCACTCTTTCCCTCTATTTCCCTCGAGTGACTACAACCATGCTCTTTTTGCTTGGATTAGCTTAGGAGATTCTACTCTCTTCTTCTTCTTCTTCTTCTTCCTCTTTCGCTTCACGCCTCAATTCTTAGCTAATCGTTGGAAAGAGGGATTGATAAGCGTAACGCAAGAATTACCATAAGGATTAACATCAAATTTACTACATAAAATCCGTATTTCCTCCTCTTTCACTTTATCTCTATCCCTATCTTCTTGTAAATTTTTATTCAAACTTCAAACGTACCTTCTTTTTTATTATTTTTATTTCTCTCTCTCTCTCTCTCTTTTTTTATTTTTTTTTCTTTATTATTAATTGAATTTTTTATATTATTGATACACTGTTCATTATTTAACAAATATTATGTTTAATCGAATTTTTTATTTAGCTTGTTGGTTTCTTTTTTCTCTCTCAAATTTGTTTATATTATTTAATATATATATATATATATATATATATATATATATATATATATATATATATATATATTACTCTTTTTTAATTATTATAATTTTTTCTCGTTACATTTTCACTTTACGATGTTTTTTTTTTTTTTTTTTTTTTTTTTTAAAGAAACCACAAATTTTTCCACTATAATTAATTATTTCTATTATAAAACATTCATTTTAATAACAAATAATAAAGAAATTTCTTAATAGATAGATGCTATTAATCATTCTATATACCAAACGTATTAATAATAAGATATGTTAAATATTAATTACATTATTAATTATCATTAATGTTCAGCATCATTTAAAAAAAAAAAAATATTTATTAACAAATAATCACTGAAAGAAAAATGTTCATCAGACAAATTTTCAAATAATTAATAAATCTCTTAATGGATTGATATTAATCATCATATATTACGTTATCCAACATACTAAGATATTAATCGTACATAAACGCACACTCATATATAACTACGTTATTATATATATGTATATATATATTTATGTCTAGCAAAGAGGTAAGTTAATCCTTACGGGAATTTGCTGCTTTACGCTTATCAATATCCCACTTTCATGACGTCCTACTCCTCCTGTATGAAAGATTTCAGTAAAAGGGCTGAAGATGATACTCCAAGGTAGGAGAGGGAATACGTAGGTACTTCCTATCCTACTACTTACAATCCTTAAGAAAAATCCCATTAGGATCGTTCCTCAAGGATGCAGTTATAATCTGTCCCCTTGGACCGTTCGTTCAACATATAACGTGTTTTATTTTTTATCTCTTTCTCTCTTACGTAACTACTTATATACTTTCTCTTTCTCTCTTTCTCTTTATCTTTGTCTTTATCTTTCTTTTACTTTTTACTTGAAGTTGGGTTCAGAGGGCCAACGTACCTGGTTACACGCATCCTCGGTTACGTATACACGGTGCCTTGTTAGAATTGCCTTTTGCGAACACATCCTCTCTCTCTCTCTCTCTCTCTCTTTCTTTCTTTCATTCATTTTTCTTTTTTCTTCTTTCTCTACCTTTTCTATTTCTTTCTCTTAACGGAAGTAGCACACAGAAACGTTCAACGAAGAAATTGCATGCTTTCGAGTGGAACGCGGTGTTACCCCAGAAGCAGATCGCTTTTCTTTATAGTTCAACCCTCTTCACGGGATCATGCTTTCCCCCTACACCACTACCACCCACTCACCTCCCCTCTATCAACCTCATACTCGATTTTCTACCACGATCAAAATCCATTTTTTTCTTTTTCCTTTTTATTTATTTTTTTTTTATTTTTTCTGTTTATCATTATACACATACTTTTACTTTTACTTTTAATTTGTAACCTTTAACTTTTGATTTTACATTGCGGATTTATTTGCGAACAAAAAATATCCATTCGAAATATTTTTATATCGATATTTTATGATAGTTATTTTATTTATAAGGTAAACATGTTTTTTTATCATGTACAACGATTTACGTTTACGAATTATTTCATTTTTATTTTATTGGGTTTTTTTTTTTTTTTAAATAATATTTTACGAATGAATTCAATCGTAAAATTGATTGGAAATAAAACGTAAAAAAAATCAAAACCTCCTCACTTTTACCCCTACCTTCACCTGTATCCCCACCCCAATAATTTATCGTCATCTTTCTCTCTCTCTCTCTCTCCTTCTTAACGAAAATATAAATATAAAAGTTTACGAATTATTTCATTTTTATTTTATTGGTTTTTTTTAATAATACATACGAATAAATTCAATTGTAAAATTGATTGGAAATAAAACGTAAAATAAAATCAAAACCTTTTCCTTTCACCACCCTTATCCCTACCCCCCACATCAATAACATTTCGTCATCTTTCCTTCTCTCTTTCTTGACAAAAATATAAATATAAAAATACTTTACCTTCGCGAGAGAGATTTACATGCAAGAATAGAAAATCCCATTGGGTTTTGGATATATATATAGATATGGAGGTACGTATAGGTGTTCCATATATGCGCATTATGTGAACATGTACAGTATATTTGGTTTATCTCGATCGCTACGAATTCAAGGTATGTCAGCTCGATGAAATTCGTGCCGCCAAAAGCACGTCGAAATGGTTGAGGAGAATGAGGAGATGTTAGAGCAAGAGAAGGTAGAGGAGGAGATGGAGGTAGAGGAAGAGGAAGAGGAAGAGAACTCATGTCAGTCGAAAGCAGAGAACGTTCCTGAAGTGGCAGTTTAGCTATCGTCCTTGAGCTATTACCTTTTGGACTTCTCAACTTCCGTATAAGATTCTTCCTTCTTTATCGATCCTTCAAATATCTCTTTTAGCCCTTTTTTTAACAACCTTTTCTATACACACACACACATATATGTATATGTATTACATATATAAGTATTTTATATAGAATTTCAATCTATATTTTAGACGGTTATATATTTATATATTATATAATATATTTAAATTATATTAATTAAACAATAAATCGTATTGATATATATATATATATATATTATAATAGAACATATTATTATATTTGTGTGAATTAAACAAAATTATATTAATTACATTTGCTAAAATATATATGTAAAATATCTAAAAAATTATATATATATTATATATTAGAATTTTTATTATTTATACTAATTATATATGCTTAATATACTATATATTAATTATATACTAATATTAGGATGCTCTGGTGTGGATAACAACACACACAATAATAACACAATTATAATAAAATAAATAAAATAATAATATATCTTTAAATTTTTGCCATTAAAAAATACAAAATAATAAAATTGAAAAAACATCACACAAAATAAACAAAATTGTTAATAACACTGAATTTTTATATATGTATAAAGATATAATAAAAAATATATACAATAACATATATATACTACATATCAGGGTTTAGGTGTGTGGTTCGTGACACCATAAATACAACCAAAAAAGAAAATAAGATCACACATATGCTAAAGATTAAATATTATTATCTTATTATTATTATTATTATTATTATTATTATAGATATTTAAATATGTAAGCACATTATAAGATTACTTATCTAAAATCTAAACTCGTGACCAGACAAAATGTTCATCGATTTAAACGTATAACAAGATTTCGCAAAAAGAGACGACGTGTGATCTATTTAAATCGTCGTAAAGAGAAAGAGATATCATGAAAAGTTGAAGATTGTGTTCAAACGTTCTATTACATTGTTTATATCATGTACAAGTTCAATCTCGTATGTTAGAAATAAGTAAGACAGAGATAGATATAAGACCGGTTCGATTAACTTTCTCGAAGTTGTGTTCCCGGTTAAAATACATGTGTGAATTTCGTCGTTGTCGTCTTATCGAATATCTCGACTTCATCCTGATAATTTAAACCGCCTCTCTGAATCAACCCTTTGTACTTTAAACCATACTCATGACTACATGAGTAACAACTAAGCAATATGTTAGCATATAAGTAGACATATACAATATACTATATCTACTTGTCTACTTATATTCTATACACGAGTTTGTAATTTATTATACACACCTGGTTATTTTATTTTTTATTAATATTTTATTTATACAAACTTATGTCATAGAAATTGTAAATAATTATTTATCTATATTAATTTATATTTTTAAATATTTTTCTTACGAAAAAAACGAAGTTAATATTGTGTATAATTATTTTTTTTTTTTTTTAAATCAAATGTATGAATATATATTTTTTTTAAATATTTTATTTATAGAAATTTTGTTATATTCCAAAAATTATTATTTATGTTATATTCGTATTTTAAAATATTATTATTATTATTATTATTATTATTTATTATAATTTATTAATATATATATATATATATATATATATAATATAATAATTATTTTTAATAATAATAATATATATTAATATAATAATAATAATAATAATAATATTAATTATTTTATAAAATAAATTAATATCATATTATTAATAATTAAATATATAATTTATTATAATAATAATATTTATTAATAAATAATATAAATAAATATAGAAATTTGATAAAATTATATTTCCATTGAAAGTATGTTATTTTCATAATGTTATAAAAAATTTTTTAAAAAATCTATAATAAACTTATAAAATAAATATAAATAGATACGTCTATCTATCATCTGATGTACAGATTATTTTTCATAATTAATAACCAATAGATCAAAAATAGGAAATTCTTCTTCGATTGTAGTAGATGCCATCGAATCGTAATTAAATTAACGATATGATTCCTTCAAATCTCTCTCTCTCTCTCTCTCTCTCTCTCTCTCTCTCTCTCTCTCTCTCTTTCTCTGACTTTGATAATTCGACGAGATCTTAATAGAACTTCTCCAGATGTAATACCATCTATCGAAATTTGTTAGATATTGAATCGTCTAATAATTCCACGAATGTGAATGACATTAAAAACTTGATTCTACTCAAAGTCAGTGACATTAAAATCATCATTATTATCGATTATATGAAATGTTCTAATTCTACGGAATATTTTATGGTCAATAAAACAATGTAATCTATCAGAAAAATAACTTTATCGAATTTTTATATCGAAAGTCAACAAATATTAAAAAAATTATTAATCAATTTGTAATAAATTGTCCAAACGTTTTTCCAAATTACGTGAATTCCCAATAGAAACAAAAATCTTTTTGTTTAATTAATTATATTGCATAATAAAAAAAGATCAACAAAAAATATACATATATATATATATATATGTATATTAAATTTACAATAATGTAGTTTATAAATTTATTATAATAAAATATATATATATATTTTTGTATATATTATAAATAAATAATATTAATTATAATTATACAATAATAATATATTAATTATTTTTAATATACGTTTATATAGAAATTTGATTAAAATTCTAATCACACAAATATTTTTCTATCCTAGGTTGATTTGGACAAAAAAAAATTGATCTTGAATTACTATTGGAGAAAAAACATTTCCATAAATCAGAGTTAACCTTTACAAATCCTTTTTATGAGTCCACTTGAAAAATAAAAAAAAAAATTAAAAAACCAAGAAAAAGCAAACCTATTTAACATAAAATTATGATATTCTCAAGAACCTGAACCTAAATTTCAACCGGCACATTTATTTTATTCTATATTTTTTTTTCTTCCCTTCCTCTCCCCCCTCCCCCCTCCATCCCCATTACCGATAGCAATCGAGCGAGCAGAGAGCTATTCAGATAGTAACCATTTTAAGTATCTGTAAGAGTATACGAAGAAGAAGAAGAAGAAATGTAACATTCAAATCTTATTTATGGTTTTATGAAGGAAAAAAATAAAAATAAGTTATACTCGAACTGCGGTGAGATAACTTCCTTCTACTTTTTTTTTTCAAGGTCATATTTTTTGAACCTAACATTTCGTGGCAATCATTACAAACCTAGTTTTTTTTTTTTTCTTATGAAATCGTAATGGAGATATTAAAAGGGATCTTGATTTATTGTAAATGATCTACCCTGTATTCATAAAAAGCAAGTTATTTCTATTTCTTTCTCTCTTTCTTTCACTGTATTCCTATATAGAAGACATCTAGAAGGATAATGTCTTTTGGAAATAGAAACGCGAAGATTCTTCTGCCACTTTAGATACCGATGCTTAACGATCGTCATAATGTTTTCTGCCACTTGGACCGATTCGAATCGGTTCACGAGAGTCCCCAGTATTTTCTTTCTATCTCTCTATCTCTCTCTCTAACTCGTAAAATACACGACTCTCTGTTTATCAGAAATCGTAAATAAGAACGCGTTAATACCTCTTCCAAAGACTAAAGTACGATTGCTCGTATTTATACTACTTCACCAAGAGTAGTACGACTTCGAAACTCGATAACCTTTCTGTTTTTTAATTTTTTTTTTTTTTAAATGTTTACATTTTCTTTGTTCTCCTTATTATTCTTAAATCGATCATTTCTATATGATATTCTTTTCGATATCTTTTTATTCGTGTTATATATTTTTGGTTTTTTTTTTTTTTGAAAAGAGATTTTTTATATATTAATTTTAAAATAATATTGTATAAAAAATAATAAATATTGTATTATATAAAATATTATTATTTATTAATTATAATAATTTTTATAAAATTAAAAATAACATTTAAAACAAATATATATATATATATATATGTTGTCCAAAAAATAAAAATAAAATGTTTGGGGTGGAGCACCCTTATCACTTAGGGGTATGAAAAATAGTTTATGGGTTATTCTCAGACCTACCGAATATACACACAAAATTTCATAAAAATCGGTAAAGCCGTTTCGAAGGAATTTGTTAACTAACACTGTGACAAGAATTTTATATATATATATATATATGTTTTTTAATTTTTTATGTATATTATGTATTTATTTATATGTTTTAAATTTTATTTTTATTTATTATATTAATATATTAATAATAATTAATATAATTATGCTTATGTTAGAAATGAACATTAAATATACTTTATCTAATAAAATATTATGTTAGCAATGGAATAATTCATGAGATGATATTTTAAATGCTTTACTCGGTATATACAAATGTTATGTACTTATATAAAAACGAAAATATCAAGTAAATGTATACATACATACAATATAATACATACAATGAATAGATACATTTATATATTCCCATGTATTCAGTAAATATATCCTTTTCATCTTCCTTTTCCTCAACTTCTTCATTTCCTTCCTTCTTCTTACCCCTTTTCCTACCCCTTCTTTTACTTATTCCTTCTTGCCGATAAAGGTCTTTTTCTCCCAAAACAATTTCAAACCTTAATCTCGTCTACTCAACGAAATATTGCAAAACGAATAATAAAACAAACGAAGAATAGATAAAATATAAGAAATGATGGTAGAAATAAAATGAAACTCCTAATATCAGTTTCGATTATTTAAACGAAAGAAAATAATATAACAAATAATGCGTAAATATTACTTTAAAAAATATATATATATATTTTTAAAAAAACTAAAAAAAAAAAAAAAGATAACAACTATTATCTCGATAATCGATAATCATCTTAACAATTATTGTTTTCTTAGATAAAATTAATTCCAAGATAAAAATGAGAAATATTTATATGTGTGATAAAACATGTTTTATTATTATTTATTATTTTATTTATTATTTTATTTACACACATGTTTTATTTAATTTATTATTTTATCTACACACGTGTTTTATTTAATTTATTGTTTTATTTACATGTGTGTGAAAAACTACGTTTAATTATTTATTAATTTTCTTTTCCTAGTTTTTGTTATTATTTTTTTTTTTATTATTTTTTTTTTATTTTCTTTTTATGTTTCAATGCAATATAAGTTGATCTTCAAAATTCGCTCGTAAATTATTTTCCTTTCTCTTCTCTTAGTTTCGAGATATCGAAAAAGTATCATGATAACGTTAAAACGATATCTTTTGACTCGTGTCCTTCATTTTACGTTTCACCCTAAACGATTCCATTTTCCGTCAAGCCGAAAGCGATCAATTATTTCACGACGTGGGCCCCGAGATCGTGTCGATTCTCGTTTTCCGCTCGATCTGTTTTTTACCACCCACCCCAACCCCCATAACCTCCATCTTTTTTCCTACTCTTCCAACTATTCCTCTTTTTTTTTTACCCTTCTCACCTCTCTTTGACCTCCACCTCGTCAATTATTCTTCTCGTTTACTAACGGTAAGGATTGTTTTTTTTTTTTTTTTTTTTTTTAATATAATAATTTCTTTTTATTTTTTTTTTTTTTTTTTTCGTTTTATTTATCCATCAAAAATATTCAATCAATGAACGAAGAGGAACGATTACATTTGTTTTGTTTTCTCTTGTCTTTTTATTTTATCTGAGAGAAAAATGTTTATCGAAAATTTAACGATATTGTATTGTATTTTTTTTATTTTTTTTTTTTATAAAACGTATGAATTATTTTTAAATATAACAATCGAGTGTAATGGAGTGAGAATGACGGTGAGAAAGAAATATGAATTAAAATATCTTACGAGAATGAAAGAAATGTTCGGTAGAGAAATAAGTTGAATATTTGAATAATTATACGAATAGAAATTCTTGTGTGAAGATATTTTTCTACAAAAATTATATTAAATCTACGAAAGAATAATAACAAAACAAAACAAAAAAATCTTGACACGAAATAAATAAAGAAAGAGAGAGAATAATATATTGAATGAATGAATAAATGCATGAATGACATTTTTGTGTCAACAATTTCAAACTGACGAATAAATAAACATTAAAAATAAGATAAAATATCATAATTCCATTGAATTCATAATAATATGTTAAATAATAATAAAAATAAGAAAGACAAAAATAAAAATGAGACGAATAATTGCAAAAAAAAAAAAAAAAAAAATAAGAAAATTCAATACAAATATCTAATTTGAATACTTAATTGTATAAATAGATGAAAAACAAAATAAAAAAAAAGAGAAAAAGATCAAATTTATCGTTGAAATAAAATAATAAGATAATTTGATTAAAAAAAATAACAAAAATAATAATAATAATAATAATAATAATAATATTTTTATAAGAGATGGATACGAGGGAAGAAAGGGGTTTTGAAAGAAAGAAAAAAAACAAAAGCAAGAAAATAAAAACGAAAAAAGCAAAAGAAAAGTAGAATAAATGAATTTTGTAAGGAAAAGTAAGGACTGTTTACGATCTTTGGAAGATCGTAAGAAAGAAATTACATGTCGCGTTAGCTGGCTTCCTTCTACCAGCTAGCTAGTTCGCTAGTTCGTCGTAACATCAGAGTATTTTTCTGTAATTCGTGAAAAGAAGTTGGCAAGTGTGTTAGTCGTAGAGAACGAGAACGAAAAGAGAGAAAGAGAGAGAGAGAGAGAGAGTAAAGAAATGAGAAATGAGAAATGAGAAGTACATAGCTCGAAAAATTTCAAGTCGAGAAGACCGACTCGAATCATCTCTTTTTATTTTTTTTTTTTTAAACCCCCTTTCTTATTTTCACATTTAAGTAAGTATACCAACGTCATTCGAAAACTCGCTGTGGAATTACGTAAAGGATGAAAATAGCTAGCTAGCAAGCTAGCTAGCTAGCTAGGTACCTTCTCGATAAAGTAAAGATGTTGGTTAAGATGAAGGAGTGAAAAGAAAGACAAAAAAATTAATGGAATAAATTTTATTTTTAACAAATAAATTAAATATTATATGTATATATTTGAAAATATTGTCGATAAGTTGTGTCAGAATTTGTGTACTATTTAAAATACTTGACTTTAATTTATTTCAATAATTTATATTTGCAGAAAGAAATTTAATTTTTCTTATTTTTTTTAATTTAAATATAAAAAATATTATGTGTTCTTAATTTTTATAATAATATACTATAATATTATTTATTCATTTAATAAATAAATAAATATATATGTATACTAGGATGTTTTAGCAATACGTTGATGTGGTTTTATTATAAAATATTGATTGAATATAATTTTAAACTATGTATTTAGTAAATTATAACAACACACAAAATAATTACAATGGAATACATAAAATAATAATACACGAAAAAAATAAAAAAAAGTAAGGTTAGTAATGTTATATGTAAACTCTGAAAAAAAAACGTAAAATAATTGAATTGTAATACAGCGCTATCTATTGAAAACTTACAGTACCTAAACACCTAGATAACTTCTAAATAAATAAATCCTTAAATTAGCAATAAAAAATAAAAATAAACGCTATAAAATTTATTCTGTATTCTAAGTTAATAAAAATCACACAAAATAAAACAAATTTTATTAAAATAGGTTGAGTAGTTTTGGAATTATTGGTGGACAAACATATTGTGACACTGAATTTGTATATATAAAAATATACATTTATTATTATATTATTATATATATTATATTTTAAATTATTATTTTTAATTGCTATAGAAGTTATGATTTTTTTTATAGGATTATATCATATTTTAAAAAACAAATATATATATATAGATAAATTGATAGGAATTAGAATCACACAGAGTGTGTTTTAATATTGCATATACCAAAATATTATACAATCTAATTTATATAAATACAACTGAAATATTAAACATTTATAATTCAAACAAAAATATTATTCCTTAGTAGCACAAAATATTGAAAAATATTGAATACATGTGTATTTAATATTAAAAAGACATTAACACTAGATTTACAAACTGAGCCAATTTGACTGATCTCAAATTTTTTTGATACATATATACAATACTTAAATATTATTTTTTTAAAATACATGTTGTTCTTAAGTTACGTAATGAAATATATTTAAATATTAGTTCCTACCCTCTATTTAATCTTTCATTTAAACAATATTTGTAAGTTATTAAAAAATATTAAACAAAACATCCGTAAATCTAGTGTTAAATCTCTTTTTAATATTAAATATACATGTATTTAATATTTTGTCCTACTAGGTATTATTTCATCAATTGTAAACTACTATAAATTAATTAGTATATTTTACCATGAAATTATTTAACAAAAGAGAAATTTATCGAACGTCTATCTTTTTTTTCTTTTTTTTTCTGGTTATTTTATTTAAATTCCCAGGTCAAGTTCCGCGATTAAACTTACAGGAATGAAAGAAAGTCAAGCAGAATTTTGATATTCCGTGATAAAAATTGGAATAATGGAAGTAGAATGTAAGAAATCTCGTCCCGAATAAAATAGAAAAATGACAGATTCGTTTGGTGAAAAGTGAAGAGAAAGAGTGATAGAGGGTGGGTGGTAAGGGGTAGACTAAGAAATATCAATTTTCACGAATGAGAAGAGGAAGAAAGGACCAACGACGCGATTATGGAATTTCTTATTCGAAATCCTCCTCGTCATCATACTCGTCCCTTGTCCTCGTTCTCCTCCTCATCACTCTCATCTTTTCATTTTTCACTATTTTTTTTTTTTTTATTCTTTTCTTTTCTCAACCCTCTTTCCAGCAGAACGCAAAAAGAAGAAGAAGAAGAAGAAGAAGCTTATTCCACCCGGACGAAACGGGAAATCGCGCACGATGGGTGGAATTTTGAAGGAAAAAGACGAGAACGAGAGTTAGAAAATAAAATAAAAAAAAAAGAAAAGAAGAGAAAAAAAGGAAACGCGGCATTTTGTTAGTCCTTCTTTGTTTTTTTTCTTTCTTTCTTCTAAGAAGAAAAACAGGAACAAAAAATATACAAAAAAAAAAAAATGGTTAAGAAGGTGCTGATTAATATTTTTTTTTTTTATTTAAATCAACGATACTTTTATTCGACGATAAAATTAAAATTTATAAACGCACATATTCAAGTTGTATAGTCTCAGATAAAAATAATAATAATAATAAACGGTATGTGCATTTTTTTTTCTTTTTTTTTTTTATATTAAACATATGCGTTGTATGAAATCGAAAGAAATGATGACAGGAAAAGACAGAAAAATTTTCATAAAATCATATAAAAGTAATATTCACGCACGCACACACATATATATATATATATAACCAGACGCATATTACATTTTCTACGTAAGAAAATATTGAAAAATAGTTTTCTTATGTTAGTAGTACTACGAAAATAAGAAAATCAAAAATCAAAATCAAAATATAACAACGAAACGACGTTGCATTTTACTCGTCCAATTTTTAGTCATGCCCCTTTTCTTCTTCTCGTGACACACGTTCATTGAAAAAATAATAATATTTAATAATGTGAAATAAAAAAAAAAATAAAAAATATAATATGCAACATTCGTCAACTTTTATCAACGATTACGATTAAAATCTGTAAATAATTTTTAAAAAAACGTATATTCAATTACATTGAAAAAAAATTTTTTTTTTTTCAAGATACGTTCCTTAAAATAAAAAAAAAATTAAAAAAATAACAAAAAAATCGTTCGAAATTTGTTAATTTTTTTTTCAATGAATTTCGAATACAATTTATTTCATAAAATAAAAATCCTCATATTCACGAGTTTATCATCTCAAGGATAAAATGAATGATAACGAGCCTTGGATACGAATATTGAAATATATTCGTTACTTTATTTTTTTTTTGGTTCTTTTTCTTATTTATAAAAATAAAAATAAATATTGACAGTAAAGAAATGTAAAAAAAAAAGTCGTAAAATCATATAAAAGTAATATACACATACACGCATAATACACACGCATCTAGAACTCATACACGATGCATATTACATTGGCTAGATGGTGAGAAAATATTGAAGGGTATTTTCCAATATGTTTCGAAGAATATAGGGATAAAGAAAAATTGTACCTAGGAAAGAGATTATCGTATCCATATCGATCTACAGGATCTACCTTTTATCAGAGTGATAGTAGCAGTATTTGCTTGTTTCGTGCCTGCAGGAGCTTTAAAAAAGATTTACTACCTTCCCTTATTCTCTTCCTCTTTCTTTCACTCTTTCTTTCTAACTTACACATATATATATATACACACACACACACTTACTTTATTTCCTGTTTCCTTATATCATCCATTTTTCTTTTCTCCAAGATCCTCGAATAAGACTCATCCTGTTTCTCAATCCTTTCTTTTCATTTCTTTTTTTTTTTTTTTATCCTGTACCTAACTCAAAACTTGTTCTTTTTTTTCTTCTTCTTCTTCTTCTTCTTCTTGTTTATTCTGCTCGTTCTTGATTATTGACAAAATTTACATATTTTAACTTTCATTTAAAAATCCGTGGCATCGTTTTTATTTATTCTACAATGTTGACTTGTTGTTTGATCAAGAAAAAATAATATTTTTTTTTTACTATTTATTTTTCTACCAATAAACAGAAACGAGATATTGAAAAAAAGAAAAAGAAAAGAAAAACAGAACAAGTTGAGTTACTAAAAGAAATCATTTATTCTATCTACGTATGTATAAATATTCTTTGAATTGAACGTCATTTAAATTTATTGATATTTTATTAAATATTTGTAAAACATATATATATCGTATATTTCGTATAATATTTATTTGATCGTGTATGTATGTATATGTAGCACCAAATTCGATTGAGAATATATAATCAAAAATAATGACAAATAAAATCTTAAAAAAAATATATATATATATAAAAATAAAAATGAATAACATTTTTTAAAAATTAAAATATTCGTCCAAAGATAACCATTAAAAATTTACAAAAAATACAAAGATTAAACGAGAACAACCATAAATTATTATTATTATCGTTGATCCGATTCCTCTACTACTGGCAAACCAGTAACATTTCTTTCCCCTAATTATGACAAGAACGATAACAAGTGTTCGAGAACACTTCGGACAACGTGAATTACTAAAGCTAAAAAAGTACTTCTCATACGACTATGGACAATACTTAAACGATCTTATATGTAATTTTCTATATAACGTTGGAAAAATATTGTCGATAATCTTTTCTAACTAAAACTCTCTCAATGAAAATCTTTTTCTTTTGATGGTACGTACTCATCTTACAACGCGTTCGATCACGATTAATATGTTTCAAGATTGGTATGACGTTAAATATCAATCATACTGAACTAAAGTGAGAGAAGACACCCCCATTATACTACTCCGCCTTTTTTCAACAGATTTACATGTCTTCTACTTCTTCTCACGTAAAGATTACATCACAGTTTAGAAATCATAGTTAAAAGAGATATTGATTTCAATTTTTCATAGTATTTCTATATATATATATATATACTTGACATTAAATACCAATTCAGTTACTCTATAATTTAGATAAACATACGTATGAAAGCATATTACATATTTCAAATAATGTTAGCAAAATATCTATGTATTAAATCGTTCCAGAAGTAATTTAATTTATCATTGATAAATACATAACGATTTTATTTTTTCTATAATTAAAAAAGAAGAACTAAAATACGTAAAACTTAAATTAGAAGTATGGTATTTTAAAAAATATATATGTACATATATAAATTATTTGTTTGAATCTTTGTAATTGTATTAATATTAAAAAAAAAATACTTGTACTAGGATGCTTTATCTACGAGGTTTTGTTATAAAATATTAATTTAATATAATTTTTAACTGTTTAATAAATTATATAACAACACACAAAATAATAATACACGAAAAAATAGAAAAATTAAGGTTATGTCAATCTAAATTAAAATAATTGAATTGAAATATGACGCCATCTATTGAATACTTAAACAACCTAGAAACATACCTACGTGCTTATCTCTGTTTATTCTTTTACCCTTCTATCGCTCCTACCTACAAACATTTTGAGTATCGAAAGAATATGTGTGTTTACGCTTTGTAGTATGCAGTCGCACACAAACACACACATATACAACCGGAGCGATAACTACGAAGCATAGCATAAAGAGGAGACCGAGAATAGGAAAAACTGTATAGCTATATTCCGTCTCATTCTCTCGCAGGCTCAATCCTATGTGTTTGTCTCTTTTTCTCTCATTATTTAGTATATCAGCCGTTTCATAGCTCCGTTTCCTAATTAACCGTGTTTCATTTTTTTTCTGATCACTCCCTATTCTAAAGAAGTTTTCACTTCCAAAATACAAAATAATCACCTTAAAAATTATCCTATATTCTAAGCTCATAAAAATCACACAAAATAAAACAAATTTTATTAAGATTGATTCAGTAATTTCAGAATTATTAGTGGACAAACATATTGTGACACTGAATTTTTATATAATGTTATATATATATTTAATCTTTTGCGAATGCATATCAATATAAATCATTCAGCAAAAAAAATATTTATTAGGTATTTACATAGCTACCTTTTAGTATCAGTAAATAATTATTTTACTAATGCAGACAGTAGTGATATAAAATGTTTCAAAAATATATATAGTTATACCTATGTATGTTCATTTTGTAGAAAGATGATTAACGTGCCTTTGCTATTGGTAATATAAGACTGATAATTACTTTCCATCCTATAATACACCTGTTCTTACAACTCTCTCCTACTTACATGACTACTTTTCTCATATATATATATATATTTTCTTTCTTTCTATTTTTTTTTTTGACATCACGATAACGGGGATATCAATTAACGATCTATGTAATAACCAACAATTACTATACAATCTTGAAGTATCTAATTAAAATGAACTTATACTTATCCTTCTTCTAACGTAATTACAATTTCAACTGTATATATATATATATAAGTATATGCACGTAGGATATATTATATACATATAACTAATTAAATGATAATATTAAAAATGTCCAATTTTCTAAACTGGTAGAATAATATTTCAATTTAAACGAGAGTTTCTCTTTCTCTCTCTTTTTCTCTCACTCTCTTTCACTCCCTCAGTCACTCATTCGAAAGTTTAACGAGATACGAATGATCGATTCTAGACACGCGTTACCGTATTAAGAAAGAAATTAGTGCCTTCCATTCCGCTTATTACGACAGCGTTCTGGCGCCATTTTGACGAGTAATGGCGTTTCAACTTGTCTCGCAGTGAACGGATTTCTTTGTCGGCCAATTATAACGAAACGATTCTAGCAGTAAAATGATTATAGAAATTATTTGACCGATAACCCGTTTATTCGTTAGTTCATTCGTTCGTGCGTTCTTTTTTTAACATTTCATCGATAATTATCGAATAAACACGAAGATCTTGTTTGATTTTTTTGTTTTACTACGTACGTAAGTAAATGTTTTTTGATTGCTTTAAACGCATATACGTGTTTGTCAATAGGAATGTAAAATAATATTAATGTTAATTTGCGTATTGATTATTTATTTTGTTTATTGTGTAATATGAAAATTACATTGGGAAAAGAGAAAGAGTTCAATTATTAAATATAAATTTATTATTAGATCGAATTAAATAATAAATATTTCAATTGAAAGTATTTAACATTCGACGGGTTAAAAATTAATGTTTTTATAAATAAATTGGGGTGATTAAAATTCATAAAAAAATTTTTGTAATACTCTACGATAATAATATTTATTATTAATATTATTACAAATATTTTATCACTATATGTAGTTAATCATAAATTATTTCATTCCTAGAAAACAATTTTACTAAAAGTAATTAACACTCAGGATTAAAATAGATTTTTTTTTAGAAATAAACTTTCTTTGAGTGATTAATATTCATAAACAGTTCTTTTTAATACTCTACATGTAATAATAATAATAATTATTATTATTATAATATTTAATAATAGTGATATATAGATATAGACGAGATAAAATCTTAATTACAAAGCTGCGAAAGGTAAACGTTAATTGTCGTTTAAGTTGATTACAGTGTAGGCGTTCCGATCGATTCGTTCGCACGAAGCGGTCGAGTTATCGTTGAATCATCTAACAACGTTGTAATAGTATTTTAGCCTACTTTCGTGTAAATCACTTTTTACCCACGCTCTTCTATCGAATAGTGATTATTATTACTCTTATTATTACTTTAACAATATATCATAATATTATATACTTTGTAATCCTAACACGAGAAGCATGTGCACACGCTTATATGAAATATTATTTATTCACACAATACTTATTACGATTAAACATATAATTTATTATTAATATTCGTGTAATAATTTATTTTGCAAATAATATTAAAAAAATATTTATTTAAAATAAAATTTATTCATTACTTTACTCTCTCTCTCTCTCTTGAACAATATTGAACAAACAATTTAAAAATGTATTATATTATATTTTGTTAATATAGTTAATATTATTAAAATAATTATTAATAATATAATATATAATATATTAATAATATATATTAATATTATAAAATTATATTATATATTAATAATATAATTATATTATATTTTTTAAATTAATATATTTATATTTATATAATAATATAAATATATTAAATATAAAATAAATATAAAATAATATAAATATAAATACATTAATTTATAAAAATAGTATGATATAAAATATACTATATATAAATATATATAATTAAAAAAAATTTGCAAAGTATTTAATCAAAAAATATTGAAAATAAAATCAATATAGTAATAAAAAACATCATTAAGTAAACTATAACGATTGAAGAAACATTTATTATCGAGAATGGTGATATATACACATACTATCGATTAACCATAATTCTCATGGTCAACGATGCGGTGACGTGGATACGTCCACGGTAATAAACGTTTGATGAATCGACCTATGGGTTCGATTGACCGACGGTCAATCTTTCTAGGGGAAAGTAGTTCACAGAACATTATTTTTATATAACAAAATAATTAAAATATGTAAGTGTTAATCAAAACAACCAATAGTAGTAGTAGCATCAATAATACCAACAAAATATCAATATATGTATATGGTGATACATAAAATAATAATAATAATACACGAAAAAATAGAAAAAGTAAGGTTATGTCGTATGTAAATTGAAATAATTGAATTGCAATACAGTGCCATCTATTGAAAATTTACAATACCTATAAAAACCTACATAATATCTAAATAATAAATCCTTTAAATTTGCATTAAAAAATTATCCTATAATTTTTAAAGTTTTTTTTTATAAATCATTTAAAATAATATAATTAATAGAGAGTTTTTGTTAATTTATAATTTTGTTAACTAAGTTGAACAAAAAATACACAAAATAAAATAAATTTTATTAAAATCGGTGCAGTAATTTTGATGTTCATTGGAAACCAAAACAATGTAACACTGAATTTTTATATATAAAGAAAATTATATTAACACCATAGGTTTCTATGGTGTTCTAACTATACATTATATTGCATACTACAATTATCGATTGATCGAAAGGTTAGAATTTTCGATAAACCTTTAGCAACGTATGATCTTATTGATCCCAATGTGAGAAAGTACCTAATATAATATGTTTAAACAATATTGAAACTACGTGAGAGATAACACCTGTTACTTTTCCACCTCCCTATTCCTACGAGAGGAAATTAATTAATCACTTTATAATCAAGATAAAATGCGACTGTGTGTGTGTGTGCGTGATTTTCCCTTTCGTAAAAAAGGGGAAGTTTACCAAAGGTCGGATCTTTTGTCTTGTTTTTATTTTTATATTTTGTACATTTCATTTTGTATTTTTTCAATTACATAATTACAACAGAAATGATTCACGTAAAGTAACGAAAATGTATTCTTTAAAAAACAAAATATATATACACAACATGAAATATACTGCAATTTGGGAATAATTAATTAACCGAGTGAGATAGAAATGGAGAAAATGTTTTATTTTTGGAAATAATAAGAAAATTGAATTAAATAAAACAATGATAATAATAATTAATGAGAAATAATAAATCAAATGGATAAACAAAAAAGTTTATTGAAAAAATATATACATGGTGGGGTTGAAAAGTTTTGAGTCAACGATAAGCAAAATTGTTTAAATAACAAATTGAAAATTTGTAAAACTTTAAATTCTAATTAAGAATAAAATTCATACATTTAGAATAAGTTTATTATGTATATTTAATAATTATTAATTTAGAATAAAGTTATTATTTTTATCAATAAAAAAATATCGATTGAAATTCGAGATTAATTCGAAAGTAATTTTAACGATAAAAGTAAAGATAAAAAATAGAA
The DNA here is from genome assembly GCF_049000335.1 of Polistes dominula. NCBI lineage: Eukaryota > Metazoa > Arthropoda > Insecta > Hymenoptera > Vespidae > Polistes > Polistes dominula. The sequence continues at coordinate 2,725,687 of NW_028300915.1, forward strand.
AAGAAAAATGTTTTAAATTAAAGTTTCTCATTTGTTTCTCAGACGAACAAAACAGAAGTATACTAATCGAGTATAGTAGGGTCAAAAGGTGAGACTCCTTTTCGTGAGATCTCACACCAACTGACCACCCATTTTGTTCACTACCATTCTCTACTCTACCCACTCACCTACTCTTTTTTCTTTTTTTTTTTTTTTGTTTGTTTTACTTTTTCTCTTCCATTCATGAATATTCAAAGACACGAAGAAGACTTTCGGCTTTTCGTAACTGTCCGGTTAGCTATCGAAAGTATCCAATCCCATCACCAACACCATCAACACAAAAACAAACATACCAACACTAAACTTGCCAGAAATAATTCTAATAGATTTAACATAAAACTTATTTTGTCACATTGATAATGAAAGATCTGTGATTATTTAATTTGCATTAAAATTTTTACTTCGAAACTTTTGAAAGATAAATTATTGTTTTCCGTAAAATTTACTATGGGGGAAAATATTAGGGGATATTTTTATATAAATTATTAATTATATAAATATAAGGGGTATTTAATTACAATAAATATTGGGATCTCTAGCAGTTGAATACGCAATCTGGTGGCTAAATTCAAAATTAGATTAGATAGGTCGAATTTTGCTACACTATGCCCTTGCCAGAGATCCCAATAGACTGGAAAGTAATGTCATTTCTACAAATGTCCAATTTTTGATATTTTTATCAAAAACCGATTGATTTTGTTCAATTTGATATTAAAAATTTTGCATATTATTGAAAAGGTTGTTGATAACAAGGGATGGTGATTACATTATTGATTAAAAATGAAAACTTAAAAACTTGTTAGAACAAAATTTATTCTTTTGAATTTAAGATTGGAAAACGACATTACTTTTCGGTCCACCTAATATATTAATTATGGATGGTAGAGGTAAGGAGTAACATCTCTTATGGGAGAAAATGTGAAAAAGTGTCCAGCGTTTTCTCTAAATAATAGTTCAAAAACCTTCCAGAATGGCGCTGGTAAACGTAGAGGTGTGATATGAATGTAGCAATTGTAAACGAATTGAAGTATGCCGAGTTATGTAATAATGTAGTAAATATAACCTTAAAGAATTATTATGAGAAAACGTGTAGCTAGAGTGATTTTATTTCGTGAACTGTGAAGAGTACGTTTATTGATTTTTTATCATTTAATTTTATGAAAAAGTCAGTAAATAACAAAACAGTTATGAATAAAATTGTTGTGTTGTGAAATTTGTGTTCCTTATTTATTTCTCAATCCTACTCTAATAATATTTGGTACTTCCTTTAAAATTGACCCTGTAGCTACCGTAGCGCCACCCTAATTGAATGCATTTCGACGGACACTTTTAATATACAGAAATGTTACTCCTTACCTCTAGCCTCCATAATATTAATTTACAAAATAAATCTCAAAAAAAAAACACTCACGTGAACTTACGTTTAATTCTAATAAATTGTGAAAAAAAAGAAGAAATTCTTATCATTTGTTTCATTACGCGTTATCTTTATCAAGATTACTGAAGATACAACGACTGAAACAAAAAGAAAGAGAAAAAAGAATCAAAATCAAAAGCAAAGGACAGACAGAAAAAGAAAGAAAGGAAGAATAAAATAAAGAATAAAAGAGAAAGAAAAAGAAAGATCTATTTGATATCATTTTCTCTCGATTACGGATCCGAACGAATTTTACCGAGCGTATTTTTCCAACGTAGTGACTCCGATATCCATCCTCTCTACCAGAATATATAACTAACCTAACCTAAGTTATACGACTTCACAATGTCTACGCGATGAGGCTCGCTTTTCACTTAATCGTTCTCATATTTCCTGTTACTTATGAAAAATTGCTGATTTTTATCATAGTAAGAAGGTACGTGGAGTTTAAGGAAGAAAGATAGAAACAAAAAATAAAACAACAAAAAAGATGACGGAGAAAGAGGAAGAGGATTGTAGGAGCAATGGAGGAAGGGTTGAAAGGAGGTGAAAGAGGATGAAAAGGGGAAATGATATGTACGTTGAATGCCGATAGACCATATTCTTCTCTTCAAACTAGTTTTTTAGATAAATTTTTCTTTCTTTTACAAAAATATAAGTTGTTTTTAAAATTTTGGTCAAATTGCAAATTATACAGTTGATAATACATCGATAAAATGATGTATGAATAAATAAAATATACCATATAATGAAACAATATTTAACAAGTGATTAAAAAATAAATTGTGTATTAAAAAAAAATTCTTTAAAAGATAAAATCTTATTTAAAAAAAAAAAAAATAAGATTGCAATCATCTCAAAGTATAGTATACTTGTTTTTAATTTATACATAGTGTAACCTAAGTTTAAAAAAAAATTAACCTGTAAACCGGGGAATTCCCTTTTTAATTACGCAACTTTTTTTATTATTTTTATATATTTATTTCTACTTAAAATAAATGAAAAGACTATGAAATATATATTTTTTCGTTTATTTATACATAAAGTACAAAAATTTGTACCTTTAGCTTTAATGCAATACGTTTGACGTATTTATACGTCCTGCTCAGTTAACAGGTTAATAGAACATCGATAGAATGAATAAATGAAAAAATTCTTAAGCAAAAAATTAACAAATAAATTGTGTATTAAAAAAATAAAAGAAAAAAGATCATTTAAAAAAAAAAAAATAAGATTGCAATCATCTCAAAGTATAGTAAACCAGTTTCTATCTCATCTTACGTGTAATCTGAGTTAAAAACAAAAAGTAAGAAAAAAACAATGTATGATACGTGTGTAAGAATGTAATCACGTATGAAACAAAAATCTTTAAAATCCTTATCGACACGTGTGAACGGTCATCACCAAATGGTAAGAGATAGTAATATTATTTCTCGAACAAATTGAAAATCTTTAAAGGTTTTCTCGATAGTCGAAAAAGTATTAGAAATGAACGTATAGAAAAGTGAAAGAAATAAACGAATTAAAAAAAAAAAGGGAAGTAAAAGTAGTGAAGAAAGTAGAAGTAAAAGTAAAAGAAAAGAAAAAAACGAAGAAAGGGAGAAGAAGAGCAGAAGGGTGGTTAAGAAAAAAAGACTGGGGTTAAAAAAAAAATCGTGGAAAAAGAAAAGAAAAAGTACCTTCTCTTTCACTCCCTTCGAACGAGATTACTTTTGACTCTTTTTTCTCTTTTTTTTCTCTCTTTCTTTTGTTTTTTTGTTTTTCGCATTTGGGTCGTTCGAAAAATCCGGTTCGAGGAATCAGTGAAACTTTTCCGCCGTTAAAATGTGGCAAACAGAAAAGGGAAAAATGGTCCGTTTGAATTCGTTTATAAAAGTACGGGGATCATTTTTAAACCAAGGTTAATGACACACCAATCCGAAAAAAGATGGAGAGAGAGAGAGAGAGAGAGAGAAAGAACAGATTTCAAACTAACCACAAAATTCTTTAAGATTATCATAGATTCTCCGTAATATATTTAAAAAAAAATTATTTAAATACAAAAAAAAATTACAACGTACGTATTTTATGTAACGATTTAAAAAATCCCTTTTTCACTCACCATTCCAAAAGAAAAAAAAATAATCCGTACACAGATGTAAAACATTTTCAAAAAAATTCTGATTTAACGAATCAAATATGAATTGAACAACTAAAAACATCAAATTTGTATGTATTATATTTATTAAAAATAATATTAGTCTTATGTATTATATTTTTTTATGAAACATTACAAAATTTAATCTATAACGAAATCGTTATGGAAAAGTACAACTATTACACGTGTTTCGTAATATTTGTTGAAATACTTACGTGACAAATCCATCGAAATTCAACGAATCCGTGAAAAATTATCAATAAAAAAAAAAAGCATAACAACAACAACAAAGAAATTATATTTATCCATATCATGGAACGTATTTCAAAATATTTTTTTATCATTTTAAATCATACGACGTACGATTTAAAATCCCACTGATTTTTCAATACTAAAATAAAATTCGTACATCTTGAAAAAAAATAAAAAATAAAAATTAAAAAAACACGATTAATTCGAACGTATATAAAAACAAACCAAAAAAAAAACAATAATCTAAGCTTAATACGCATATAAACACAAAAAATTATTTAAATAATATATTACGAAACATTTATCGTGATTAGATTCGACAGAATTTGACGATTTAGTTTCAAAAAAATGAACACAAAGTACTTCCGTTTAAAAGTCAATTTGCGAAAACGTGCAGAAAAAAAAAGGGATGAAGAGATAGGAGTGAGGAGCGGGGAGGAGGGGAAAGGAGGGGGAGGGAAAGGATAAAGAAGTCGTGTAACTAGCGGTGAGATCAAACGTAAGGAAGATAACGGGGTTGGGGTTGTGATGGGGGGAAGAGATGGATACACGAGTGTGTAAAACGTCGACGATGAATCCGTCGAACGAACCAGTTTCGACGAATTGACATCAGTGTGTCGTCTTTCTCATTGAGAGGGATTCTCCATGGTACAAAGGGTTCTGTGTTCGTAGTGAAACCTTCGTAGCAAAGGTTTCTCTCTTATAAATCCTCCTCACCCCACTACACCCTACAGCTCCCACCCCACATCCTATCTTTTCTCATTCTCCTAACAGTTCGTCTCCGAATCCTTCCGCTTAGGGTTTCTCGTGTCATCGTCGGCCCTTTTGATCCGGTCGCGTTGCTGAATCTGCTGTGCACGCTGAACATGATATCACGATCAATCTTACTCTCTCGTGCCGAATTATCCGAGATAAGAAGAAAAGAAAAAAGAAAATAAGAGGGAGAAAGAAAAAGAGAGAAAGGAAGAGATATTTGTAAATGTAAATTATTTTTAATTAGTTTATATTATTATTAAGAAAAATAATAGTAAAATAAAAAGTAAGGTTAAATTAGATGTAAATTGAAATAATTGAATTGTAATACAATGTCATCTATTGAAAATTTATAGTTTCTAAAAATCTGGATAACCTATAAATAATAATTAGTAATAACATTAAAATTAGCAATAAAAAAGTAAAAATAAACGCGATAAAAATTATCCTATATTCTAAATTGGAAAAAATCACATAAAATAAAAAAATGTTCATTAACATAGGTTAAGTAGTTTTGGAATTATTCATGGACAAACATATTGTGACACTGAATTTTTGTATACTCGTATAAAGATACATAAAAAATGAAAAGAAAAAAAAAGAAATATACATATGTAATATAAATAAATATTATAATATATAATAGAATAAAATTGTCATTGCAAAAATGAGATTCGATGTAACGCAACATCGATTGGATATGAAAAAGATTAAAAAGAAAAGGATGGAAGGTCAGGTTCGTGAAGAAACTCGGCTTCCTTTGAAGACAACGAACACGTCGTATGCTCTCTCGCGAATGGAATGCTACGACCCTTCGACCCTCTTTAAAAAGAAGAGTCTCGATGAGAGGCTCTTCACATAAGAAAGAGAGAAAGAGATAGTAAAGAAAAGAAAAACAACAACAACAACAACCACAACGGTAACAACTAAAAAGACCAATCCGGAAGTGTATCGACTTCTACTCGTCGTGGGGTCCCATTGTGATGGTGTTTTAACGAGCAACGTGATTATCATCATGGGAAAATAAATAAGATTCTATATAACGAGGTTTCCTTATCAAATTTGAATTATAAAATCTTTAATTTTGTATGTATGTGTGTGTGTTCTTTTTTACAGTTTATTATAATTTATAGATTAGGTTTATTTTTTTTGTTTCTTTTTGCAATGTTATTGTAATATTTTTTAATTCTATTATTTATGCTAGAAATTTATTGATATTATTATATAATATATTGTTATATTTATAAGTTTATTTTAATTTTTAGGTTAGGTTTAAATTTTTTGTTTGTTTTTTTTTTTGAAATGTTATTGTAATATTCTATAATCCTATTATTTATGTTAGATATTTATTGATACTATTTTATAATAAATTGTTAATTATCTTTGATATTTAATGAAAAAAAAAGATATTTATATTAATGTATTTATTGTATTATTTTTTTAAATAATTCCATCTACTTGCATAGAAATAAATTTATCTTAATATCTACAATACCACATTAAAACTTTAACAAGAAAACAAATATTTATTTCAAGATGAAGATGAAAAAAAAAAGAATAATAAGAAAGGTATGTGATTTAACTAAAAACAAATTTAATTAAATAAAAATTAAAAAATAGATTACTCGTTGTTGAAATTCCAACAACGGTAGCGATTATCTCTCAACTCTAAACGTTACGGAATGTCGTTGATAAAATCACTCGATCTTATCTTCAGTAAAAGATCTGAGGAACGAAATAAAGAGAAAAAAGAAATAGAGAGAGAGAGAGATATATATATATATATTTGATGCGAGTAAAATGGCGAAAAGGTCGAAAGAGCCTCAAGCCTTTTAAACTCAAAGAAGGTGAAAAGATAACTCATACATATACGAGAGATTTTCTATAGTTGTGATAAAAGCACAAAGATTTTTCCAGATAACCGCATCTTTATATGAGAGTTAACTCGAATAATTGACTTACTAGAAATCCTATCACATATCCCATTTTATTAAAACTATATATATATGTAATATTAATAATTTTAAAAATACTGATCCACATTTACCAACATTAAATAAACATATATTTATACAATATATCTAATATTTTAATATTATATATATAATTTAATAATATAATATTATATATTATTAATATAATCTATTAATATAATTAATAATATATTATTATTTTAATATTAAATTAAATTAATTTAATATATAATATAATAATTTAATTATTATATTATAATTATTTAATATATATATGTCTAATATTTTATATAATAATTTTATATTAATAGTTTAATGTTTGTTGTGTTTAATATTGTTTAATATATATATATTAAATATTAATAATATATAATATTGATATATAATTTTATAACACAATATTTTGTTGATACAAACGTAAGTAAATTAAATCATAAATAAATACATTATAATAGGTTACAATTAGAAATGATTTCCTAAATTTACTGTGAGTATACTATCGATACAATAATATCGATTATTGTGCACGTGAAACTAACATCTGCTCATCCATTAACTAATGCTAATTCGAACATTCGACCATATATTTATGTTTCATATGTACATGGTGTGTACATTGTATATGTGTGAGCATTGAAACGGTTAATCATATATTCTCTATAAATCATCCAATTAAATACCTGTCTTGTACTTCATCTAAATAACGTATTACAATTACACATTAATTCTAGCAAATTATTTTATTACACGTAATATACATATATATATTATCATTTAAGTAAATAAAACAAAAACAAAACTGACGAGATTGCTAATTAAAAATAAAGAAGAAAAAAAAACATTTATTTTATTCTTCTTAAATTGGAAAATATCAAAATTTCGAATGGAATTATTTTAAGAATCGATTAACAATTATTTTTTTAGTCTACTAAAAGAGATAAATAAATGAATTTTTCTTTAATTATAAAACTCAAAATGAATGGTAATACGAATAAATTGAAATATATTCGCATTTGAATTAGAACACGTTTGCATAATAATTCGAAGAGTAAATTTATTTAAATGAAAATCTAATAAATGTCTAGAAACTTTCAATTTATTTTGTAAAACAACAGAGACCCCATTAACCAGTTACTAGAACAATAATAGAACATTTTACGAAATTAAATTAACGTTCTTTACTTTAAATTATATAGAATTCATTTAATTGTAAAATAAATAAACAACAAAAAAATCTTTATATTTCAAAATTGTAAAAGTACATTAACAAAAACAAAATAAAAACTAACCTGACAAACAACAAAACTAATATAATTCTCAAATAAAAATATTTAATAAACCTAACACACACACACACACACACTCACATATAACAAGTAACAGTAAAGGAATGAACAAAACCCTTTCAATAGCCCTTTTCTTTTACTTTCTCCTTCAACTTAATACGAACACACGTAACACGTTACACGAACACGTGTAAGTAATACTTGTTTCCAGTGCAAACTTGCAGCTGAAGAGAAATGATGTTGGTGGTGAAGGGTAAAGGGTCAGAAATGAGAATTGGAGTGGGAGTTGGGGGTAGGATGGGGAGTGGAGAGAGTAAGGAAAAGAAATGTCTCGGTTGTGTCGAACGCAACTACGGCACGCGAGACACCGACTATAAATCACAACGAAATCCCTTTCCCTTTAAAGATCCACGCCGGCCCTTATTTACGAGAATGAAGTAAGGAAAAAGGGAAGTAAAAGAAGATGAAGAAAAAAATAAAAAATAAGAAAGAAAAAACATTGTAGGAAGGAAGGAAGGAAGGAAGGAAGGAAGGATTTCGCGTAACGTCGCGTTTCTTTTCAAAAAGGGTCCTCACACGAAGAAGGGCCCCCAGGGAGGTGTCGCACGAGCTACGAAAGAGCAATTCGTCATCGTTCCCCAACACAACCTTTTTCCTGGCTCTCGGATGCTTCAACCAGCATCGAAGATACCTACCAACTACCCACACCCTTCACCCTTCACTCTTTTTCCATTTCTACTTTCTTCTTCTCCACTATTCCGTCCATCTTATTCGACGTTGAAATGAACGAATAGACTCCCGGTTTAAATCTTACAATATATTACACACAATATTTTTACGTATTCTCAAAAGCTTTTTTCGTATCATATTTATCCTTTTTTTTTATTTATTTATTTATTTATCTCGATAATCCAATGAAACATATTATAAAATATATATTTAAAGAGTTTATTAATGTTAATGGTAATATAATGAATTAAAATTATATAATATTATATATAATATTTATATTACTTTTTAAATATTTGTTTTATATAAATAAATTTTTTAAATTCAAATTTTTTTCATTTTTAATTCTAATATTTTTAATTCTACATATATATTTTTTTAATTTTCAATTCTAATATTTTTAATTGTATATTTTTTTAATTTTCAATTCTTATATTTTTAATTGTATATTTTTTTAATTTTTAATTCTAATATTTGTTAATTCTATATTTTTTATATTATTTTTATTCCAATTGTAATATATTATACGTATGATAATAATTAACTGTAAAAATAATAATATAGAAATATAGAGCATCAAATTTATTTCATTATCATCGAATAATAAAAATTTTGTAATTATTTATAATATTATTATTATTATTATTATTAATTAATTAATTAACATTACGAACTTGAAAGTTCATTGCTAATTATTTATATTAATATAATATTATTTTATTTTTTTATTTTTTTATTCAACCCAATCGATACCACTTGCACTAGTGTGCACATACGTGCAATCATATTTAGCTATTATCAATTATTTTGAGGAAAATATACGTTAAACTAAAACATTTTTTTTTTGTATAAATACTATCTTTAAACTATAAAAAAACAAAATAATTTGGCATTGTAAAATTGGCAATATAATTAAAAAAAAAAAAAAGATATGGCACCTTAAACCGTGTTCGAAAAAAAAAATGTTGTGGTCTCGAATGTTTTAACAATAATATCTCGAATGCAATTGTATATATTAAAATTATTATACATTATTATTATTCGATAAAAACAAAAACATTCGAGATATTTTTTTACTTACGATAATGGACAAAACATATTTGTAATATTTGGATATTTCTTATCAAGCTATTACGAATATTTTAAAGTATCGTATGAATGGTAATCAAAATATTCCATTTCTTTTTTACTTGTATACTTTTAAACAGAAACATAGAGAAAGAAACAGTCAGAGAGAGAGAGAGAGAGAGAAAGATGTAATATTTACTTTTATCTCAACTCTCATTTATGTACATTTTTCCTTTTTTTTTTTCTTTTTTTTTTCATTTTTATATATGAATTTCGTATCCCCCGTTAAGGACTACTCCCCCACTAGAAAGGAAATCCGGAGTTTATGACTCTCATTCTCTCTCTCTCCCGCCCCCCCTCTCTCTCTCTCTCTCTCTCTCTCTCTCTCTCTCTCTCTCTCTATCTTTATTTCTCACACTGACTCTCACTTTCTCTTTTTATCTTTTCACTGTGGTTTGATACGAGAGAATCCACAAGCGGTTAAAGCCCGTCCATCAGGATGAATCGCAGAGAGGCTCAATGAAAAAGCTTAGAACCGGATTTTAAATGTTTGCGCTCGCCTACACAAATACCTTCTATTCGCGAATGCATCTCGCAAAAAGAAAAAAAAATAAACTATTTTCTCTCTCTCTCTGTCTCTCTCTGTTGTTTGTTTTATATTTCATCCATAGTTAACGTATACACACAGAAATATATTTTATACAGGACTTTTAGTCGATTAAAATTGACATTATATTTCTTTTCATCTACGAAACGCAATTTCTATCTCATTTAATATGCATTGAGTTATATATAAAAAAAAAAAAAAAAAAAAAAAAAAGAGAGAGAAAAAAAAACTCAAGAAAATCTATTTAGTTTAATACAGTTCCTGTAAAGCTACGAATATTTTTTGTTTTTTTTTTTTTTTGTTTTTTTTGTTTTTTACTTTTTTCTTTCTCTGCGAAATATAAAAATGACTGTGAATTTTTCTGAAAATATAAATGAAATACTTTCAACGTTTTTACGCCTTTCGTTTTATTTTTATAAGTTCATTCGCGGAGAATAAAAATTATGATAAAACAAGGAAAAAAAAATGAATTTTAAAATATTTTAAAAGAGCAGTGCGATAGTTCTCCATAATTTTATGTATTTGTTTAAGCAAAAATTTTATCTTTTCAACGATTCACGTGTAAGATGATATTATTGTATTTTTTATATTTATCAAGAACAAATATACACATGTATAATATTTATTATTTAAATATTATTCAAATATTATCGAAAATTTCTTGTATTAAAATTAATTTAATTTAATTGTTTAGTAATTTAAATTAAATTCCATGTGTGTCACCGATGAACCCCCTTCCCTTTATCTTCCCCCCAATAAAATAATATCCAATAAAAAATTATTTATCTAAAATAATTATTAATAATAATAATAATAATAATATTAAAAATTATTATTTTCACACTTTGTGTCTGGATAAAGAACATGAAATATATAAATAAGTTGAAATTCTTAGAAGGTTGGTAGAAAAGGTCAAGCAAATAATAATTTAATTCAAGGAAGCCTTTTGAGGTCTTTGTTCGAGGTCATTTTGCTTAAATAATTGTCGGAAAGCTTGGACAATGGCTGAGGTCATAATTATTCCAACTTACCTAAAAGTACGCACTTGGGTACGGGATGATCCCAACCGTTCAACGTACAAGTGGCTACCTTGTGTCCTCTTAGTCTGCGACCTTCCTCGCAGGAATATACGGTCTGTAGAGTACCGTCTTCGAGGACCCTTTCTCGTACCGCACCCCATTCTGGTGGTTGCACCAGAGGACAATTTCCCAACACACCTAAAAACAACCAACGAAATGAGATCATGTAATTTATGTAGTAACAGTAAACTGAATTATATTTAATATAAGAAAAAACACTTCACATATATTAATATATTTATTTAACAATATTAAATTAAAAAATAATAAAATAAAAATAATAAATTAAAAAATACTAAATAAATAAATAATAATATAATAAAATTTATGAAACACACTTTAAACACAATATACAAAAAATTAAATTATAAAATAAAATAAATAAATAATAATAATAAAAGTTTATTAAATATTTTAAACACAATATAAATTATTATAAAAATTAAAATTACAATTAAAATTGTTTGGTTTGATATTAAAGATATACAAATTATTATTTTACTTTTAATAATATCAAATATCAGAAAAATTGTAATAAATATTTAATAATTAATTATTAATAAAAAATATCATGTGGGCAGATCACACGTGTTAGAAGTGAAACCTTCGAAAAACTAAGTTTCGAGAGAAAGAGACGACTGCAGAATATCAGGAGTAGGATAATTGTTGGGTTTATTTGTTATAATATTATTATTATATTCATGTTATCACATTCAAAAATTATTATACATTTTATTGAAAACACATATAAATAGATAACATATTACACAGCAAGCAAGTTCTCAATTCAAAGAAATGAGACGAGTTGCTTCTGGTAAATAAAAAATGCATGGTAACTAAACACCTCTGTTAGTGTAGAAAACACCTCTATAGTAAAGTTTTTTCCGAAAAGTAGTGAGATTATTTCCGAAAAGTAATGAGGTTTTTTCTGAAAAGTAGTGAGGTTTTTTCTGAAAAGTAGTCAGGATTTTTTCCGATAAGTCCGTAGGGTCTTTCCGATAAGTCCATAGGGTCTTTCCGATAAGTCCGTAGGGTCTTTAGAAAAAAATAGAAATAATAAAGAAAAGTAGAAAAAAAAATGACATTTTTGATAAAAAAAAAACATACCACGCACCTTCTTTGTTTATGTCGACCGTCGATTCGTTTGGACCTTATACTATTGTCGCATACCTACGTGCTTATCTCTGTTTATTCTTTTACCCCTCTATCGCTCCTACCTACAAACATTTCAAGTATCGAAAGAATATGTGTGTTTACGTTTTGTAGTATGCAGTCGCACTCAAACACACACATATACAACCAGAAGCGATAACTACGAAGAATAGCATAAAGAGGAGACCGAGAATAGGAAAAACTGTATAGCTATATCCCGTCTCATTCCCTCGCAGTCTAAATCCTATGTTTGTCTCTTTTTCTCTCATTATTTAGTATAGCAGCCGTTTCATGGCTTCGTTACATAGCTCCGTTTTCGTTTATTTACTTTTCAGATCACTCCCATTCTAAAGAAGTTTTCACTTCAAAAAAAGTAAATTATTTACGAGACATATTATTTGACATTAATTGATATTAATTAATTCATTATTAAAACTTTCGAGACCCTCTCGTCGTGTGATTCTGTCATATCAAAAGTCACATTACAGTAACCAGAAAAAAAAGAAACATGAAAACGAAAAAGGAGAGTAAAAGAGAGAGAAGATGAACACAAAAAATAAACAAAAAATTGAGACAAAGGATCAAGCAACGTGTTTCAGGCACCACGAGGGGTCCTGCTAGCACGTGAGAGATGGACGCGGTCAGATTAAAATTTAATAATCCTGCGGTAACATAATATTACCCACCCGCTGTGTCAACCATTACCACTAAAACCAGTATAACCACTGTTACATCCTGATCGAGTGATGCCATGTAAAAGGGCAAAGGTTTCTAATCGGTTCATTTGAAAGTATTTCACATTGTTATTTGATATTAAATTAACAAATCAATTATTTCAACTAATATTCCTTTTAATTATTTATATATTTATTTATATTTATATTAATTGGTGGTGGTAGATGGTGGTGGTATTTCATTTATAATATATTATATAATATAAAATAATTAAAATTTAATTAAATAATTAAAAAAATATATTAATAAAAATATAATAATTAATAATAAAATTAATTAAAATTAATTATATATTATTATATAAATATATAATAAATAATAATAAAAAATAATAATAATTAATAATATATATATGTTATATTGTATAATACAAATTAGTGTACACGTCCTGACCCTTATCTGAACGACAGTTTGAAATCAGATGGATTAATTTCCGATACGAATCGGTAGTGGAAATGTTTGATGATAAATGCAGGACACGTTGTCCTTGTATAAGAGTACTAGATAGTGTGTATATATATATATATGAAGTAGTAAACAGATAGGTGTGTGTCTTTTTCCACTCGTAGCTGAATAAACTCGATTGAAACGAGAAAGTCAAGACCCGGGGTATACACGTTGATTAGAAAACACATACGAAATCGTAGGACGAATGAGAACGATTCGTGTATTTTTTTCTTTTTTTTTTTTGTTTCTGTTTATTTGAACGTTCGTTCGGTTCGTTTTTTTTTCCTTTTTTGGATTCTCGTTTTTTTTTTCTACTTTTTTTTTCCTTTCGATCGACGTCACCGATAAATCCGCTAATTGCCACCCCCACCCCTTCCCCTAACATAGTAGTAGTAGTAATAGTAGAAGATAGAGGGTATGTATTGTGAAAATATAAATTGCCGAAGACGATTCTAGAACACTTGGGAAGAACATTAAAGTTAAAGATTTATATGTGTTAACCAATAACTCGGTCGTTTGAATTTTATTGCCGAAAGGTACGCTCGTAGAAAATCCTTTAGGAACGATTCATAAACTTATTTCAGATCGGTACAAAATTTTATTTATAAATTTGTGTATGTGTAAGGATTTACCAATAAGTAATATTGAAATTATCAACAACAAAAAATAAAAGAAATAATTGGGGTAACATTTATTGAAATATTTTACTCAATAAAATACTCTATGCATAATTTTATTTTATATATATATATTAGAAATATATTTTACACACACAAAAAATTATTATATAAATTATATAAAATATATATAAAAATTATAAAATTAAATAATTATATAATAAATAATATTAAATATATTTATTAACAATTTTTGAGTATTCTTGTGCTTTCTTTTTATTTTATATAAATTACTACAAATTTTCAATATTACTTATTATATTAATATTATTTATTACTTATTTAATATTACTTATTAATATATATATACATATTATATTTAGTCTATATTTTTCATTTTTTGTCAACATTAAAGAAAATTGTTCGATTAAAATGGTTAGACGTTAATATCCGCATTACGTCGCTGTAAATTAGTAACGGAATTAAGTGCGGTAAAGTTACCTACGATATTCCCTTGGAGATGAGGTTAGAAAATTTCACGCAGATCGTTTCTATCTCGTAAAGATTTCCTAGGAAGCTTACAAGTAACCTTGTGTATCTTTATGAATCATATTTACGATATCAAATTAATAAATACATGTAATATTCATATTATATTTTAGAAAATATTTTTATACACCAGAAGATAAAGAAAAAGAAACATGGCGTCTTGTTGTCCATCGTTCATAATCAAATTTATTGCAATTATATATATATATGAAAAAAAAAGAAAAAAATTTTCTATTATCTCAGTAGTAGTTATGTAAGATGCGAAAGATTAATCGTAGGAAACGTTCTTTGCTTTAGTGCAATTTAGAGAAGAAAACGTAACCTATAAATCGTTAACTTGCCAGACAAAGTTATCGTAGTAATTTTTCGTTAAGTCTATATAGCGGCATCTACCAGATATTTTTCCTTTTCTCTAAGGAATACTATCTTTTACTTCTTCATCTTCATCTTCTTCTTCCTTTTCAACTTCTTCTTTCTCTTTTTCCTCATCCCTCTCACCTCCTACCTCTTTCTTACTCCTACTCATTTCATTTTCTTTCTACAACTGTTCTTGTTTAAACAAAATAAAAAAACAAAAAACAAAAAAAGCAAAAAAACAAATATTTACTTACTACTTTCCGAAATAAAACGAAACGAAATGAAACGAAACGAAACGAGAACACCGGTGATGCGTTAGTTTTAACATCTGTGTAAGATCTTTCAAAATGCTTACAGAAGGTTAAAAAAGAGTCGGTTAAAAGAAAATATCTTTTTAATTTAATTGCCACGTCCTGACGTATGTTAATGTTATAAAGAAAGAAAGAAAAGTAAAAGAAATAAAAAAAATCATCATGAAAAGCTAAAATGAATTGAGGATAACAAACACGAACAAAAAATAAAACAAACGTATTAATCATTCTATATTTAATTAATTAATAATTAAATCTGTGATTACAAAAAAGCAAACAACAAAAATACAACACAATGAGAGAGAGAGAGAGAGAGAGGTTTGTTTTATATTTTATTACCTTTTAGTATATCTCATTCGCCATATTGAATCTCGTTATTCATTTCAAAGTAACAGATAAATAGAAAAACAAAAACAAAATAAAAAAAAGGGATGATTGAGCGAGAGGATATAAAAGAAGAAGAAAAAGTAAAAAAAAGAAAAAAAGGGAAAGTATCAAAGCTATCGAAAATCGATGATCCGAAGGAAGAAGCTGTTAAATTCAAAAGGAATAATTATAGCAGACTCTTTAGAGACGTTGAAAATGGTGAATGAATCTACCTATACAAACGTATAACATAGAGAGAGAGAACACAGAGAGACAAGAAAAAGAGAGAGAGAGAGAGAAAGAGAGAGTGAGAAAGAGAGATAGGCAAGTAAATGTATGTACTGTACGTACATTGAAAAACGAGCATAAAATATCCAAGCTACTGCAAAGGATTTGCAAAAGGGCTGTTTAAAGGGTACCCTTCGTCTCTGTGTATATCATCGTTCGTGGTATTTCCAAACGGTAGTCTCGAAATTAATCGTAGAAAAGCACAGAGGACGGTTTCGTTCAGTTCGATAATGAATATAATCTACTGGGTGAAACATTTCAATAAACGTTCTTTCCCTCCCACCTATGAAATAATTTTAATCCTTCCCAACTTTTTATTCAGCTTTTTTTTTTTTTTATCATAATATTATTTAATAAATTTTAATATAAACGTATCAAATTATTTTTTATTTTTGTTTTTAAACGAACGAATATTATTTTATCTTCATATCTATCATCTTTTCTTGAATATACCTTAATTTCAATCTTTTTTTTTTTCTTTTTTGGCAAGGACAATAAAATAAATATGAGGATGATAATGATGTTAAAAAAATGTTTGTTTCGATTTCATACGAACAACCCTGTATACATATTATGTATGTTAGGCTTTCTGGATGTTCAGTTCGTTCAACGTTTCAAACCTTTTTCATTAACACGAGGGAACACGTTTGTCTTCGGAAAAGGGAAACTAATACCAACTGATAGAGAGAGAGAGAGAGAGAGAGAGAGTAAGAGAGACAGAAAACGGGAAGATATAACGCACAGATGCTGAGGAAGATAGTCTAGAATGTTAAATTAAACACACTTGGTGTGATTCTAATCTTCCTCTATCTGTCTATACAGTTGTTTTTTAAAATATGATATTACAATCCTATAAAAAAAAATCATAATTCCTATTGCAATTAAAAATAACAATTGAAATAAATAATTTTAATAGAAAATGAAAAAAAAACGGTTCATTTGGTCAAGTAGCATGGCTTCATATAGAAAAATTCAGTGTCACAATATGTTTGTCCACAATTAATTCCGAAATTACTCAACCGATTTTAATAAAATTTGATTTATTTTGTGTGATTTTTTTTTACTTAGAATATAGAATAGTTTTTATCATGTTTATTTCAATTTTTTATAGCTAATTTAAGGATTTATTAGTGTAAGGTTATCTAGGTCTGTAGGTACTGTAAATTTTCAATAGATGGCGGTGTATTGCAATTAAATTATTTTAATTTAGATACGACATAACCTTACTTTTTTCTATTTGTGTGTGTGTGTGTGTATTGTTTTAATTTACTAAATAGTTTATAATTATATTAAATTAATATTTTATAACAAAACCACAACACAACGCGTGGCCGGAGCATCCTATATATAAATATATGTATATAATATAATATACTATAATATATTATAATGTAATATATATACTATACTATACTACTATACTATATATATATATATATATAAGTACATATATTTTTCTCTCTCTATTTCTCAGTGTTCTCTTAACTCTTTCTTTAATTAACCATTTTTTTTTTTTAACTCCATTTATCAATCTCACTTTTCCTCTTTCTTTTTCTCATTTATTCATCTCATGTATCTTTGTTTCTCATACGTTGAATTTCTTTTATTTCATTCTATATCATTTTAAGCAATTTCTCGTGGCATCGATAGGTATCTCTCTATTTCTCTGAGCATTCTCGCATAAGTTACGCGTTATTAAACCTCTATGGAGAGAGAGAAAGAGAGAGAGAGAGAGAGAGTCGAGATAGGCTGGCAGAAA
The DNA here is from genome assembly GCF_049000335.1 of Polistes dominula. Taxonomy (NCBI): domain Eukaryota; kingdom Metazoa; phylum Arthropoda; class Insecta; order Hymenoptera; family Vespidae; genus Polistes; species Polistes dominula. The sequence goes on from NW_028300915.1 coordinate 2,743,608, forward strand.
CAGCAACAGCAGCAGCAGCAGCAACCCTCTCTTAAACGTGGTGGAACGGACGCGAGCGTGCACGTTTCCAGAGGTGAAATATTTTACGATCGGGAACGGGGGGGAACACTACCGAGTTCTCCCTACGTACAGCCACCAAAGATTTATGCGTTGTGTGTTACCTATATCTATATATATATATATATATATATCTATAACTATATATATATATACCTAATACCATGCCTCGGGATGCGGTTTTCGTTTCGTGCGAATCCGAACGACACACGCTAGGAAAAAAAATGACTTCCCGGTTCATTCTCTGAATTTTCTCTTCTACTTTTCGAACTCGTATCTATCTATCGATCTATCGATCTATCTATTGATCGATCGACAAATAAATGTAACTTTTGAAACCCATCTTTTTATTCTAAATTTTTATTTTTTAATCAATCGACAAATTATCTTTAACAAATTCAATTTATTTTATTTCATACTAGATTTTTATTTTTAGAGAGAATAAAAATTATTTTTTCTATCATAAATGCATTTTTCTTCTACTCTCTATTTCTGATTCGAAAGTTTTGAATTTCTTTTTTAATTGCTATTTTTAGAGAAAGTTTATGAATTTTCATTGAAAATGATTTGAAACGTACAAAATGTTCGAAGTAGAAGGAGAGAACAAGATCGAGTGTCATAGCGTTGGGATATAACCGAACCGATGTTAATCAAATCTGTTTTGGTAAAGAGCAAATAGATGGTTTGCAATGTCACCGATGCTCGTACCTGATCGAATAACGCGGATCGAATATTGAAGCTTTTCCCTATGACGACATAGACTAACACTAGTCATCTTTGATATCGTTTCTACAAAGCTACCTTAAACTCAATACATAGATACATTGATATAATGTTACATACAAACTCATAATAGTATAGACGAATATTTTTGTTACTATTGCTAGAAAACTTTAGACTACTTCGTTTCATGTTTAATTAAATTGAAACATTTTTTTACAAATGAAACTTCATTGATAGGTGGATAGGTAACGATAGAAATATTTTATGAAACAAAGTGAAAATAGAATTAAATGAATTCATAATGGCAAATTTATTAAAGGTACTAGTGTTATGTGTGTATGTGTGAATATGAGATATGTCCAATTATAAGTAAAATCATAGAATGTGAGTTCAATGTACCATCTTCTTGAAAATCTTTATTGGACTGACCATTGTCATTCTATAATAATCATTTAACTTTAAAAGTAGGTCTTCTTCAAATTTGACTTTAAATATAGAATGACACGTATGAAGCTTATATTTCATGATTAATGACTAATAAAGCTTATTAAAGCGTAAAATCCATCCACAAGCAGGATGAGAACTAAATTCTCCATGAAATGCATAATTGACCGTACACACGTGAACACCATCTAATTTCCTTTTAGACGATTACTTACACAATTGATATTTTTAACTATAAATATAAAATAATTAAGACGTATATAAAAACAATATAGTTTTGATAGTTCATATATTCGTCTATAAAAAAAAAAAAAAAAAAAACTATGAAAACAAATCAAATGAAAATTTTACTATTAATTTGTAAAAATATAAAAAAATTAATTTAATATTATTTATTATTTTTAATTAATATTATATTAATTTAACATTTAAAATATATTAAATAATATTAAATATTATATACAATAATTATTATATTAAATAATTAACATAAAATATTAAATTAAATTAAAAAATTTATATTAATTATAATTATTATTAAATAAAATAATATTTATTATTAAATATTAATTTAATATTTGCGTGATACTAATATTTAAAATACTTTGAATTAATTAAAAAATAAATAACAATTATTATAACAAAAGTAATCTTTTAATAAATTAAAATACTTTCTTTTTGTTTATTATATAATTATATATATATTATATGGGTGCATAAAAATAATAGAATTAGTAAAAATTCGTAATATTATTATCTTTCGTTTAGTATTAAAGGTTGTCTTGTTTAAGCATCGATAACCTTGGGATTGTGTCAACTACCGTATCCCTAGCATTCTATTTATTATTCCAAGATTGTACGAGCGATAAAGCCGTCCCACTACTTTTACTACTCTCCTTTCACATCTCTCTTACCTTCAAACCTTTTTTTCCCCCTTCTACCTTTTGATCAATAGTACCCTTTGATCGTGGCACGCTCGATCGCAAAAATTATTGCACCCCTTTTTTCGTTCACGAAACGAATTCGCATTTCCTTTCCTTTCCTTCTCTAGTTTATTTCTTTTCTTTTTTATTTCCTTCGTTTATCCGTTCGTTCAACATTTGACCGATTTCAAGTTTACTTAAACTTTTACGAATAATGTACTTCTCTCATTTAAAAGAAAACAACCCTTGCTTACAAATTTCTTTAACAAGTTAGATGAGAGAAACTACTACTTGCACGTAGTTGATGTTAGTTATTCGATGAAATTATTCTATGGAAAATCGTTTTTCTCTTTGTTCATTTGTTTAAATCAACCATTTGTTCTTAATCATTGTTGTTTCCAAAGTACAAGTTCAACTTTTTGTGATAGAAATATTCTTTTTAAGTGGTTTTATAGTATTTTTAAGATACTAAGTTGTGTTATTGTAATATTTTACAAAAATGTTCTAAAAATATAAATAAATTAATTAATTAATAAACACGATTAAGGGACTGAAATATACATGCGTGTAATCAAAAAGATACAAAAAAAAAAATACAAATGCAATTTTATATTTAATTTTGGACTTGTATATTTTATATATTTTATATGTTTAATTGGACTGAATATATTTAATATATTTAATTAAACTACTTAAAAATAATTAGGATCACTTTTACAATCCAGCCACTTTGACTAATGATAACAAAAATTAATAATTATAAGTACTGTAAGTTTTCAATAGATGGCATTGTATTACAATTCAATTATTTCACGTTTATTTTTCAAAGTTTACATATAACATAACCTTACTTTTTCTATTTTTCGTGTATTATTATTTTATATATTCCATTCAAATTGTGGTATTATTTTGTGGGTTGTTATAATTTACTAAATAGTTTAGAATTATATTAAATCAATATTTGATAACAAAAGCACAGCAACGCGTGACCGAAGTATTCCTATTAGGTTGGCAACTAATTCATTGCTGATTTTAAAAAGCCATCTATTAACAAAATTCGCAATCATTTACTTACCAACCCAATAGTATAAATATATATTACAAACTTATCAAATTTCTTTTTAATAAATATCTTGGAAAGAAAATTACTTTGGTAAGATATTAGTATTATTGTATTTTCTGGTGATTTAACAAAGGGTTAAGACAGCATATGATGTTATGGATGTTCGTTGATGTTCGTAACGCGGCTTATCACGGGGTTATTCACTACAATCTGTCCATTCTGGCCTAACGTTCAATATTGACGGATAATCTCAAGACCAGGTTGGATGATATCGTTAGAGTACGAAGACAAGGATTGTGATAATGTCGTCGGTACTATCCCGACAAATGTTTGAACCTTTTGTAAACAAAGAAAGTGAGAGAGAGAGAGAGAGAGAGGGTGGGATGAGAGTAAAATGAGAACGTATGTATGTGTAAGAGAAAGAGAGAGAGAGAGAGAGAGAAGCTTTTGCAAAGTTTCGTATATGAACATAGCCTTAGGTCATTCTCATCTTATGCAAACGTATACACGCACACTTATATACATATAATATACCTATACATATATACGTATAAATTTATGTTTATATATTTTACATCTATCAATGTTTAATAATTTATACAACAGTAATATTATCAAATTTCGTTTTTTGATTAAATTTGTTTCATTGTTTTTGATTTCAAAATGTGATCAAACTTTCACATGTTCATTAAAACGATCAATTATGATTTCTAAAGAAAAAAAAAAAAAAGCACAAAAAAAAATCTTAACGTGAACACAAACATTTATTTCATTTTAATCATACTTTTTCCCCAGTTTTATAATTCGATGAAAAAATACGAGAAATAATGGAAGAAAGAAAGAAAGATAAATGTACTAGAGGATGATTTAAAAAAAAAAATATTAAAAAAAAAGAAAAAACTAGAAAAAATAAGAAACAGGAGCATCCTTCCTTGCCGGATATGGCAGCTACACCAGGATCGTTGCATTTAATCGAGGACGAGGGAATATAATGAATGTTACATGAGTAACGAGCGAAGGTTGGTGCACCTTTTACACTGCACACCCGTCGTCCGCAGCGTGAAAAATTGCAAGAGTCGTTTCGTCTCGACTATATAATGCGTAATTATGTAAAACAAAGGAGGAGAGAGGGAGGGTGGGAGGGGGGTTGGGTCGAGACAGGAAGGGGATAATAGGGGTGAAAGAAAGAAGGAGGAAAGGGGAAAGTAGAAGACACACTTATACAACATGCTCGATGTACGATCAAGGAAATTGAAAAGTCTCTGAAAAAAGTTCTTCCCTCGAGAATCGATCGATCGATCGATCGATTAGATCGTTAGATAGATAGTTAGATCGTTAGATAGTTAGATCATTTATTCGATCGTTTTAACATCGTTGTCGTCGTACCATTTAAGGTGATATCCAATATACATTTAGATGATCTGATCAATTATTATTTTAAAAAATAAAAATAATAATAATAATAATAATAATAATAAGATATATTTTGATCAAATAGATATTATCATAAGATTATGTATGAGTCGTATAAATGCCTATGAAATATGCGTTTATAAACAAAAAATTAATCTATTTTATAAGGGGATTATTTGATATCACGGTATAAGTATCATAAATCTAATCAAAATTTGTAAAGATAAACAGTATAAGGGTTGTTTGCTATTCAATCAAAATTAATATACCTTACTATTATTATAATAATATTTTTAATAATACTATTAATATAATTCTAAATTATTTAGGAAATTATAACAACGCACAAAATAATATTACAATTAGAATGGAGTACATAAAATAATGATACTAGAAAAAACATAAAAAGTAAGGTTTGTTATGTTGTATGTAAATCTGAAAAAAAAATGGAATTAATTGAATTGTAATACAGTGCCATCTATTGAAAATTTGTAGTTCCTAAAGACCTAGATAACCTCTAAATAATAAATTCTTAAATTAGAAATAAAAAATACAAAGTAATAGCGATAAAAACTATCCTATATAGCAAGTTAAAACAAATAATTATTAGGTCGAGTCATAAGTAACTTCCAATGCGTCTATGTAGAATCTATTTTTCGTATTTACCTACTATAAATCACCGAAACAAACGAGTTTTTGATATCACTGTATAGATGAGAATTCAGTTAGTCTTCTGTCAACTTTTTTATGTAATCAATGTTACACTTAACAGTTTTTCTTAACTTTTGAAATGGATAGTAAAAAGTGCATATTCGACATATAATGCTTTAGGAATTTAAACAAGGCAATAGCACTAAAGTGGCAACTGAAAAAATATGCAGCGTATACGGTGCAGGATTAATAACTAATAGAGCAGTCAAAACTTGGTTTGTAAAATTCCGTTCTGGAGATACGACCTTAATAGACGAACCGTGTGCAGGACATCTTTCCAACTTTGACGAACCTTTTAAAGATAATATTGGAGCAAAATTCAATAAATACGTCCAACAAATATAAAGAGTGCAAAAAAAAACACCATGAAAAGTGTCGTGCACTTATTAGTGGCAGAAACGCTATTCTTTGTCTCATAAAAACGGAAGTTTTTTATGATTCTACCTAATATATATAATTAGTAGTATAATATATTATATTAGTTGTAGTATATATTATAGTAGTATAGTAGTATGGTATATTATATTATATAGTATAATACTATTGTATAAAAATTGAAGTATTATATTATATAAAGTATTATTATTATATATATATAAACTTGTGTTATAAAAATTAGGATAAAATATATATATAACAATAAACTCCTAACGAATATTTCAGGTATCGTGGTCAACGTTCGAAGAAGCGTTTAACTAAAATATACAAAGTTTCGTGAAATTCCTTTTCATATCGTTCACATCACAGTACAGTTTCAAACACGAAATGAGTAGTTGCGTTGAACCATCGAGTAAGATTATATCCGTTAGGATCCTCTTCTCTTCTATCCTCGCATATTTCTCTTTCTCTCTCTCTCTCTCTCACACACACACACACACACATACACTATCTATCCCTATTTCACTCCATTTCTATTTCTATCTTCGTCTCTCTGTCTCTCTACTAATTACTTCGTCTAAATTTCGAATTTAACTGAAATTTCTCTCCTGGAAACCCACTGGAAAGTCCTGTAATAGTAATATAGCTTGAAATTTGTAAAGAAGAAAATGTTGTGTCACGTAAAATTGATACATCACGAATATTGTTTAACTAATGGAAAATTCTCGTAAAACGTTTAATCCAATATCTCGCGATAATTAAATCTTTTTTTTTGTCCCTGTTATAATATCTCGGCATATATTTTATGTCAAATAATTATTTCTTTTATTACGATAAAAAAAAAAAAAAAAAAAAAAAAGAAGCAAAGAAAAAAAAGATTATTAAATTTATTACGGACCTACCGTGTAGATTTATATCAAATTTTTATCGATAATTAATAATTAATAATTAATATTCTATAAAAAAAACCTTGAAACGATATAATATGTTATAAATAATATTAATACGAATTATTGAGGAATATTTTAATGAACAAATAATATGATAATATTTATTATGAATTATTTAAAAATTGAATTACGAGAACAGATGTTGACATTACTCATTTGACCTCAACTCAACCGTGCACATAGTTGCATACACGTATTCGTTTCGGTTCTTTTACACACACACACACAAAATTTATATATGTATATACTTCACGTTATTAATACTTTTATCCGACGTCATAGATACTAAAGGCGGTACTTCGTCCCACGCATTCGACCGCAATTTTTCATTTCACATCGGCTAATCCTGAATCAACGCTCATAATATCCTACCTCGCTGCCTTATCCCGTAATCCGATTGGACACGCGCGTCTACTACTCCTCGGAATCGTCCTGACGTTCTACGGGAGCGATTGGTTGGCTCCTTCGTAAGTAAAAAAATAAAAAAAATAAAAGAAAGTAGAGAAATAACCAAATTTTTCTTGGCTAATTTGTAGAAGTTGTACGAAAATGTCACCAAAAATTTTGCGAATGATTGCAAAAACTACAATGAAAATTCAATTATTATAATATTATCAATAATTTTTATTAAATTTTGAAGATAATAATATATAGATAAATATTTATTTTAATTTATATTACGTTAATTGATAATAAATGAATTTGATTTTATTTAATAACTTTGATACGAACATTAAAGAAATTTTGTTTTAATTTATATAATACTATATACTTGAATTTATATATTTATATACTATTTTATTATATACTATACTACTAAATTAGTAGTAGAACTATAGTATAGTAGTATAGTAAGCTAAAGTATAAGTTATACTATACTACTAAATTAGTATATACTATTTATATACTATATTAATTTATATATAACTACAACTATGCAACATTATGTTTTCAACACTTTTAGGTAGATTTTAAAACAAATTTAAATCTTAAACATTTTAAACAATTAAAATCTTCCCTACAATCTTATTCTTCACATTTATATTTCCCTTTTGCATCCCCCTATTTAATTTCTACCAACCCCTATCAAAAATTGTATCCCTGTATCCCCTTTTTTTACTTCTTCTTCCTATTTCTTATTTAATATCTTCATTATGTTCATCCAACCGAGTATTTTTTAATTTTGCTACAATATATATTTGTACAAAAAAAAAGAAGAAAATTATAAAGAAGCAAAAAGGAGTAGTGAAAAAAAAAAAGAGAAAAAAATAAAATAAATTAAAAATCGCATAGAACGAACGACGCGTGGCAAAGCTGTTAGGGATGGAAGAAAGCTCAACAAATTGAAACGTCCTTGGAAATAGGTGCGAGAAAGGAAAAAAGTGAAGGACGGAAAGAAGATGGAACAGCAACAGGAAGAGTAGGAGGAGGAGGAGGAGGAGGATGATGGTGGAAGGGGAAAGGAAAAGGAAAAGGAAGGAAGGAAGGAAGGAAGAAAAGCAGGAAAAGCTTGGCGTGGAAAAGCGACGAGCTTCCGATAAAACTCTTTCGCTTATATACAAGGACAGGGTTTTTCGTTTAGAGGAAAATGGAACATTCGAACTCTCCATCTCGACGGGACGAGATCGACCGTAAAAGTTCAAGCTCGCGTGTCGGAGGAAAACTACAAGAGAGAGAGAGAGAGAGAGAGAGAGAGAGAGAAAGAGAAGAAAAAAAACTAAATAAAAACGAAAGATATACATAGAAAAATAAATAAAGAAAATAAGAGTGTTTGAGAAAGAATCTTTTTAAAAACGAGCATCCAAGCACGTGGAACGAACTATCGCATCTTTCCAAATTCTCAAGTGTCAGGTTACATGAAATTGTAAGATTACAAATCTCACTGACTTTTTATTTATACGGTGTGAATATTTTTTTTACTATGTATAATAAAATATCTGCGATTTATTTTTTTTTTTTTTTTTTTTTTTTTTTACGAAAGAAGATAAATTTCTTTTATATTAAATAATATTTAAACAGAATATTTTTTTATATTAAATAAATTTTATTTATAATATTTCTATGTAACAAATTTTTTTTTTTAATTTAATTATATACAATTTTGTAAAATTATTTATAAAATTTTTATATATTAAATTTGTATGTAATTATTATTTATATTATTTATAATATTATAAAGAAATTTCTTTCTCGTAAACCTGAATATTTGTTTAATATTATAATATAATATATTATGTATTATACAAATTATTTATGGTATATAAATAATATTTGGAAAATTTCTATAATAATTATTGAACCGAGATAAATATCATACATATATGTACGTTATGATACATTATTATATGTTATTTATTTCTTTGACATATTTCATTCGACGTTTATTATGTTTGTCAATTTAATCTCGATGAATAGGACACACGCAATACCAAAATATGATCTCGTAAAATATAACCACACACACGTTTTAACTTCGACTTTAATTTTCATGATGGATTTAGCCCGGTGAACTAACCACCAATGAATCGAAACAAAATAAAAATTAAAAAAAAAGAATAGTATAGGTAGTAGGAGAAATCTGTCAAATGTATTCCCGGCTGACCAAAAACAGTTTCGTCTACTGTTCTACACATATCAACTGATGAAACCATGAATATTTTTCATGGAAATTATGACTGTGTCTGACGATATTTTTTTACAATAGTTTTGTTTCTAGTACTTGAACATTCAAACGATAATACGTACCTACATAAACACATATAAACAAACACATATATGTATGTATAGATATTTGTGTACATACTCTATATACTTATAAAGATACGATATAGAAACGTACATGGTCTTCCAAAAGTTTGTAGTACACGGTGAGTGCACTTTTTCGTCGCGACGACCCTTCGCTTCCGAGACTAATGGTTTGCATTAACCTCCCGACCCCTCCCTTCTCCCTTTCCCCTCCTTTCACCTCCCCCTAAGTTGAGGTCGACTCGCGGAGGACCTCCGGCCAAGATAGGGAAGGTCGACAGAGAAATACTTGGCTTCGACCTCTCGAAATTCGGCTCCACGACCCTACGTGTACTACTCTTATGGCTTAACCACCAACCTTTTCTTTTTTTTTCTTGTTCTTTTTTCTTTTTTATGGTTTTTACGATGTCATTCGTACGCCTCGCTTGACCACTTAAACGATCTTTGGCCCTTCGATATTTTTCGTTCTTAAAAGAAAAAATAATAAAATAATACACGTGTATATATTCGGTTAAGTCTTTTTAAAGCTTCCAATTTAAAATTTTGTTTAAACATAACTTTAAAATAAAATTTTAATATTTTTCTATAGAGATGAATAAATGAAATTTTTCTATTTTTTTTCTATTTTTATTTTTTTTTATTTTTATTTTATTATATATTATTATTTTATATATTTTTTTATATTTTTACAATATATTATTTTATTTTACATTATTTGATATTATATTATATTATTTTATATTATTTTATTTTATTTATTTTATGTTTTTTTCTTTTGCCAATAATAAACTACAATATTACCTTATATTTTATGCACGTATGTGTGTGTGTGTGTTATATTTTTTCTTTTTTTTTTTTAAATTATAATTCATTTTTTTAAACGAATAAAAATTGGATACATTTTTTTATTTTTTTTAGAGGATTACGAAAATATTGCAAAGAATAATTTTAATTTTAATTATTTTTTGTCAATTTCTAAGGAACCTATTAAACCATAAAGTACCTATATATATATATGTTTCTTTTTTTTCTAGACTTGAAATATTTTTACAAAAATATTCGAGACGATCACACAAGACGAAATAAAATATTAAGAAAAAAAAAAAGTAAGTACGAGGGAATTCGTTAGGAGAATTATTTTAGATCAGATATAATAATTCAACGAAGGAAAATTAATGAGCGAGTTTAAAAAAAAAGAAAAAAAAAAAAGAAAAAAATAAGGAAAAGAAAAAGACTAAAATAAAAGAATGATTATGAAATATGAGATTTACAGAAGGAGTTCTATGGTATCCATTACGTGTTCGTTACGGATCTAGCTAAGCTATCAGATACCCAAAGCTTACCTAGAGTGAAAGAGAGAAAGAGAGAGAGAGAGAGAATAAATTCGATGTGTAGATGTTTAACATATCATTCCTGTGATCTATAATAAGATTCGTATACGGTAAGATAAAATATAACGTTATTATGTTCAGTAAGATTCCAAAAAACATATCTTCTACATCATTTGTATAAAATCAAATATATAAACATCAACTAAACCTAACTCTAAAATTTTGTATAGTATATTTGCCAGATCAAAGTACGAAAGTGTACTATACTACCATACATACGATATATCATAGGTGAAATTCTTCGAAAATTGACATGCTCAAGGCGTAAATGTCGATGTTGCGTATTAAAAGAAAGATGAAAGATAAAAACAGAGTTAGACAGATAGATAGATAGGTGTGAAAGAAAAAAAATACAAAGAAAGATTATAGAAAATACGATGAACGTATGAAAGATTAAGGGCATAGAATTGGCCTACCGGTACCCATAGATACAACCCAACAGATCACGAGCTCACAAGCAAGCAAGCAAGCAAGCAAGCAAGCAAGCATGCTCGTTACACGGCTTAACCGTACAACTAGGATGATACATGGCTATGGTGTGGTTATCGCGTGTCTACGATGCTTTAGATCCGCTTTCACAAACGCTTTACGGAAGTCTTGGTTCTTCGTCGTAGTTAGAAAACTAGGATGATACCTATATTTACATGTATATTGTACATATCATTTACACGCATGGAATGTCAATGTAAGTAGGTATATTTACGTATACATATACATATACGTTGATACTAGTCATAACTTATCTATATGTTAATATATTATATACCTACCAGTACGAAATGAGAAATGAATTTTGATGATAAAATCTGGAATGCATGATATTAAAAAAAAAAAAATAAAAAAAAAAGAAAAAAAAACAAATTTTCTTTCCCATCATTTCATTCATGACTACATTAACACGTTCCTTTTTTTTGGGGAGTGAGTTTTATTTTTTTTCTCATCTCAAATATCATATTTCAGTCTATCTCTCTATCTCATTTTTTTCTCTCTCTCTTAAATATTGCATATATTTTATAGGATAGAAAATATTGTTATTGTATATAATAAATGTGTTACAATATAATACTGATTTATGCCAGACTATTAAATATTATTAAATTACTATTTAAATGTTATGGTAATATGTATAAATATATATATATATATATATATATTATAAAGTAATATTATATTTAGTATATGAACTATATCATAAGTATAATAATATAAATATATATAGTATATAATATAATTTATATTTGTATTATAATATTGTATATATATATATATATATATATATAAATAGTATAATAGTATATAATATAAATATAATGTTGATCATATTAGTATATTATAATTTATATTTAAATAAATAATATTTTATAATAATTTTTTTTTAATTACAAACAATTGTTAATATCTTACATACCTAAATATAAAATATAATATACTAATATTAGTAAATATTATAATAACAAATTAAACTACCGTAATAATACGACAATATTACGATTCTAACTATAACATTTATAAATTAAACAAAGAAAAAACAATAATTAATACACTCCTACCCTTTAAAAAATAAAAAGGAGAGTCAAAAGATTGTTCTATCACAATAGACAAACATTTTATTCTAACATCTATCGAAATAAGAAAAGATCGATTAGAACAAACCTTTAAACGATAGCAATTCATCCTTAATCCAAGTATCATCTTCAAACGAGTAACATTCATCATAATCCTCAATCAGTATAAATCCAAACGAGCCATTACGTTGCCAATCCCACTTTTAGTTTCTATCGTAAAAGAGGAAACCACCAACCCCTGCCACTACAAAACAGAAAGTGAGTCCAACAAAAACAAAACAAAGAGAAAGAAAAGAAAAGAAAAAAAAATTGAAACAACGACGTGTACCTTAGTCCTTTCCCTACTACCCCTATTACTCACCACCCTCCCTCTTTATTCTCTTTTATTCCCACCCACCAACACACACACACACACACACACACCTCATGCCTTTCGTTTGTTTCACTCTTCACCTTTCTTTCTTTACATTTCGCACAGTTGGTTTTACCAGGACTATTCTCAAAGGGAAAAAAAAAAGAATGAATGAGTAAAACAGAGAATGAGAGAATGAGATTGAGAGTGAGAGAGAGAGAAAGAGAGAGAGAAAGAGAATCTTTCTCTGTACCGAGAAAATGGCCTTACTCTCGAGAAAAGTGGATAAAATGATTTTAATAGGAGAAAATTCAATTGTGTTTCTCGTAAGAGTAATGTCAAGAATTTTGTATGTATCAAGAGAATACATAAAAATTTTGTAAAATGAGGTGAAATTTCAAATTTTTGGTCAAAATGTTTTATTAAAAAAAAAAAAAGCACAAAATGTGTCTCTCACAATACTAACATTAACAATAATAACGTTATTTTATATTATTTGGTTACTTTTCAACTGTAAAGTATTTAAATTCTATAAAATTTTTATGTAACCTAACACACTATATATGGACATATTATTTATATATATTTATTTTTTTTTATTTTAATGTATTTGCAGAAAGTGGAAAAATAATGTTTGCATTATAAAATAATAATTCATTTAAATGCATATTCTCTATACGAGAAAATATCACACGATCACGTTTATGTGTATGTTATAAAATATATCATATATATATATATATATAGTATATGTATGTGTTTATATGAGTATATATATATATATGAAACACAAGAATCAAAAACTGTACCCTCCGAAAAAACATGCTTTTCACTGGCAAATGCAAAATTAATTCCTCCGGTGTTTGATGCAAAGAACATGAAGTGGAAATACGGGCAATGTAACCACCTATGTATGTATGTATGTATATATGTATTTATCAAGGTAAATACATATGTACATACATATATATATATACATAGATATATGTACATATTACACATACACATTTAATTGTAAGTACTCAAACACGTGTTACGTATAAAAAAACATATACAGAAATGTTCACATACGTTAGAAAACATTTTTATTCAAAATATCATTTATTACAATGACCAAAAGGTGAAAATAAAAAAAAAATAAACATTAATATTTAAATAAAGAGAAATGTAAAACGTACAGATTTATCTCTCTCTCTCTCTCTCTCTCTCTCTCTCTCTCTCTCTTTTTCATTGTTTCTCTCTTTGTTTCTCTCTCTATCTCTCGTTGTATTATCGATTTTCATAATTGAAAAGACCGCTTATACGCGTGCGAATGAAAATCATTCGGTGAATTAATAAAAGAGAATATTGTTAACATACAATTGTAGGATGATGATCATTATGGAAAATAATTTTCTATCAACAATAATACCTCATATCAATTTGTAAATAATATACAAGACGAATCAAATATTTCTTAACGATTTTAAAAATTTTATTTTGAAATTTCTTTGTTTTTAAATTTTTTTTTTTTTTTTTTTAAGCTTCTAATTAAACATGTTAATCGTCAAGTATCTTTTATAGAAAATTTGACTATTCATCCTTTATATAAAAATATAATGCAAGTATATACATACATATGTATATAATTTTTTTGTTTATGAATTTCTTTTAAACTTCCAATTAAAACACGTAATTTTGAAAATACTAAGATTTTTGTTAATATTTGAAATAGAAAATAAATTTAACAAATATTGTAATTAATTGTCATCGTTTATAGAAAATTTTACTATTCACCACTTTATATAAAATTATAATACAAGTATAATATATATCTGTCGTTTTTTTACCAAAAGATCGTCGACATTTGGGTTCACCATCGAAATTCTTCGTGAAATCTATCTCTTTCAGCTGGCTGAGACCTTTCGATTCGAATTTTTCCAACTACCGTTCGTTCACAGGTGAAATATCACCCCGATAACTGAGCCATCCTATAAGTTACGTATATAGCAACAACAAAAAATCCTATGATACAGAAAGAAAAAAAAAACATAAAAAAAAAAAAATAAAATAAAATATAAAATTATCAAAGAGAAATAAATATACAGAGTGTATGATTAAAAGTTTTTAATTAAAAATTACAAAAAAAAAAGTAATAACGTATTCCCTGTTCGGACGAATCGTCGATTGAGTAGAAAAAAAACAAAAATAGAAAAAAATCCTCCGATTAAACGAAAGCAAAAAAAAAAAAAAAAGCAAGCAACGAAAAATAGTAATTTCGAAGTAAAAACGTACCGACTAAAGTTAATACCAAGATGAAATATATTATATAAACGTAAAACCCCGTGCAAAGCTAGCAGAGATTGTACCAAACCGACAGACATTTTTCCTCTTCCTTCTATCTCTCTCTCTCTCTCTCTCTCTCTCTTTCTCTCTCTCTTACTCATTTTATTTGTACCTTTTTCTCTCTCTCTCTCTCTCTCTCTCTCTCTCTCTCTCTCTCTCTCTCTCTCTCTCTTTCAACAGAGAGATACAATTTGCCGAGGGCCAAACGTTTTCTCTTCCCTTTTATTCCTACCCTTTTTCTTTTCGCAAAAATCTTTTTGTGTCATATGATAGAAAAAGAGAAAGAAAAAACGAAAACGAGAGAGAGAATGAGAGAGAGAGAGAGAGAGGAAAGCATACGGTTGACGCATTGTACCTCTCACCTAAGTACGAACAATTTATTTCTGACGGACCTTTTTATACAAATAAGACACGTGTTACGAGTAATACGAAGCCCTTATATCACACGACAAATACGATTCGTCAAAAGAAAACTTAAGTATATATATATAAGTCTAACGTTTCTTTCTATTCTTTCAATTTTTCTTCTATCCTTTTTTTTTTTTATTTCTATTTTTATTTTTATTTTTACCTAAAAGACGGAAGAGAGAATCGTCGCGAAGAGAAATGAAGGAAAACGAAGAAGAAATGACGAAGATGAAAACGAGGAAAATAAAAAGAAAACAAGGAAAAGGGAAAAGGGTGATGATGAGTAGAAGAGGATAGAGGAAGAGGAGGGGAAAAGGTGGGAGGAAGTGGGAGGGTTTAAACAATAACGAACGTGTTTCTCGAACCGTGTCCAAGCTTAAAACGTACACCTCACTTCACCTCACCTCACCTCACCTCACCTCACCTCATCTCATCTCACTTCACCTCACTTCACCTCACCTCGCCTCACCTCACCTCACCTCATCTAAGTTCAGCTAGGTTGTTGGCAAGCAAAATGTATTTCCTAGGCGCAGATAAATTAGAACTTTTCTCGTTTCAACGTCGCTAAAAGAGTTACGACATTTCTTCTAAACTTCTTTACAGGTTTCGGATCAGCTTTTGTTGCCAGAACGAACAAGATTTCATCCAATGAACGTTGTTGTTAAATGAACGACAAAAAAATACAAAAGATGCATCATCGAGGAAGAAATGAGAGGACAGGTAAAGTGGAAGGGGAAGGGTCTGGATTCATCTTTTATGTAGTCACAATATGTTTGTCCAATAATAATTTCGAAACTACTCAATCGATTTTAATGAAATTTATTTTATTTTGTGTGATTTCTTTTTACTTAGAATATAGGATAGTTTTTATCACGTTTATTTCTATTTTTTATTACTAATTTAAGGATTTATTAGTGTAAGGTTATCTAGGTCTTTAGATACTGTAAGTTTTCAATAGATGGTGTCTTATTGCAATTCAATTTCAATTTACATTCGACATAACCTTACTTTGTCTATTTTTTTGTGTATTAATATTTTATGTATTCTATTTTAATTGTAGTATTATTTTGTGTTTTGTTACAATTAACTAAATAGTTTAGAATTATATTAAATCAACATTTTATAACAAAACCACAGCAATGTGTGGCCGAAGCACACACATCCTAATTTTAGTATATAATTAATACACAGTATTTTAGTATACATAATTAGTATATGTATAATGTATAATTTTGTAGATATTCTATGTATATATAACATTTTATAACAAAACCACAGCAATGCGTAACCGAAGCATTCTAGTATATATATATAGTTGTATATTTTGTAAGTTAATATTAATTTGGTTGAATATATTTTTGTTGATCTTTTATAATCTCAATGCATTTACGCAAATGCACTTAAGAATTTAAAAAAAAAAACGTTTGCATGTCAACGACTTTGACATCGTATCGTAATAGGGAACGGTTAGTCACGCGCGTCCATTAAGTCGACTCACGATCAAAATCGCATATTCACGTGTGTGATTTAATGACGTGTCTGTATTTCGTACACAAATGTATATATATAGGGTGTTTCGTTTATTTGTTTTTTTTTTTTTTTTTTTTTTAATTAAGATGTAGGGATGAATGTCGTAAGCAAAGTTTGACTCATTTTTGTTTTTTCTTGCAAATATTTTTGGACGACGTATAAAGCATGTGTTACTTGTTACAGAAGGGGTTTCAGTGATTTTATTTATAGAAATATATTTATTACACTCTTTAATCCTTTTTAAACTACTGTCAAAAAAATAATTAAATAATTTGAAAAGTAATATTTTTAATAAATTTAAAACACCACGTGATTGAAAAAAGATTCTTTCTATCAAAATTTGGAATTAATTTTTATTTAACAAAACAATAATGTTACTTTGATATTTTGTTTTTCTATTCAATCCACAAAAAATTAAATTCACAATTACCATAACATTTTTCTTTGTATTCTAAAAATTTGTTAACAAAATATTTTAATGAAAAATTGGCTTATTTCTAAGATATTTAACTTAATGTGTTTTTTTTTTTTTAAATAAATGGTACACCCTGTATATATCTGTATATATATATATATATACATACATATATATATATATGATTCCTCGAAGGAATCTTTACGAAGAAGACCGACGACTTCTCGTGTCCACCTCGTCACGGTTCGTCCGAATGCGACAATGACCGGAACGAAAAAAAAAAAGAAAAAAAGAAAGAAAAAAAAATACAAAACCCCTTTCTTATCGATGTCCGACGTTCGAGAAAATACTATGGCAAAACGAACACACAATGAACTCGATAGACCCAACCACCCTTCTTCTCTTCTCTTTCCCACCTCAACCCCACAATGAAACTATCGATTGGAAGAATTGTTTGGTCACAATTGAGACTCATTATTAAAAATTTTAACATAATATACTCATTATATATCAGTATTTATTATTATTAATATTATAATGTTAATATTGTATATTGAGATTTAATTTGAAAAGTAAGTATATAAATTTAACATATAATAATAATAATAATAATAATAATAATAATAATATGAAGATGAATCAAAAGTTCGTCTGTTTATTGTGTTGTTTCAGATAGTATAATTTTTTGAAGTTAATAACATTATTTTATATGCAAGTAGAAATATATTAATTTTAAAAAGAAGGAACTTTTAATTACCCCTAATAATAATAAAAATAATAATAATAATATTAATTATCATAATTATCATCATCATTACAATACGATTACCATTAGATATATAGCAAATATATTTAAAACAAAAATTCGATAATATATATATATTTAATATATATTAATATAAATATATTAAGTTAATTTAATTTAATATTTGATAATTTATTTAAAAAAATTAAATATTTGATAACATATAAATATATTATAAAAAATATATATATATAATTAATATTATAATATAATAAATAATAAATAATATTAAATAATTAATAACATAATAATAATATAATAAACAATATTATAATATATTTTAATATTAATATAAATAATAATATATTTTAATAATTATATAAATAATAAATATATAAAAAAATCACATTTATAAATAATATAAAATATATATTATAATATATTATCAATATATAGACATTTATATAATATATTATATATTTTTTATATATTATATATTATATATAAATAATATAGCAATAAATTTTCGAGCTTCTAAAACCAATTAATAATAATATAAATAATATATAAAAATAATTTATTTATATTTAAAATATCCGAAATATTTTAATAAAACAATACACTTATGTACATACATTTGTTTTACATATTATATTTTATTCTTTTATTTTTTGTTTCTATTTAATGAGTTAATTATCAAGTAACGTATCGAATTTGAAAGTACGTACAGAACCACTAATACACATACACATACATACATATACATATATATATAGATAGAAAGATTCGTCGGAATGATGTACAACCCATAGACGAGGGTAGCAATCAAACGATAACGACTCGTTATTAACGACCGACCCGTACAAAACCTCGAAGCACCGATAAACATCGATGACACGTCGACGTCCGAACAGGATAACTCGATGTTGTACAGAATAACAAAAAGAAAAAAAGAAAAAAGGAAAAAAAGAGATAAAGAATAAAAAGACCCTCAAAAATAAAAAAAAAAACCGAGAGACAGTGAGTGAATGAGTGAGAGTGAGAGAGAGAGAGATAACTGTCGGCAGTTTGCGCAGTAAAATGAGCGGCTAATTACAAAGGGAGAAGGGGCAAGGGGGAAAGGGGAGGATAAAGGGGGTGGTAGAACTCGCCTAAAAGTTAATGAAAAGCAATTAGCGCGTCGGATTCGTCGGGAGCCTGTTTTTAGCATTTGTCGCATTGCAGAATATATCCACGGGATACTCTCGTTATCGATAACTCGATACCTTTCTATTGTGGAAAATTATCGTGACTATCTACGACGACTAATTCGATTAATTATCGAACTATATTATTATTATTATTATTATTATTATTATTATTACTATTATTAGAATAAAAGTAAAATGGGTTTGATCTACGAAATTTTATTGAATTACGATAAATTTATAGAATCAATATAATCAATTATTATTCGTCTATTATATTAATTAGGATTACTTTTTATCTTTTTTATGATCACCGAAGAAAGAAATTGATTGCAAGTTTTTTTTTTTTATTTGTATAAATTAAACGAAGTTTTAAAGGTATGCAAAGTATTTGCAAGTGATTGGAATATTTTCTATTTTTTTTTTTTTTTTGTAATAAATTATGTAAAGTTCTAATTTGATAATAGAATTTAATTTAACCCTTATCGCGGTAGTTAGATTTTTATATTGATGATTTTTACTACAAGTTATAAGTGGTTTTGGTAAATATTGTTCAACACACTAAATAAATAAAATTGTTTAGTATTAATAAAGCATTATTTTTATAATAATAAATATTAAATAAATATATTAATTATATTAATTTATAAAAATATATTTATTTTATTAATTATTAATATATTATATAATAATTTATAATATATTAATAATTTAATTTTTATTTTTTTAATTATAATATATTTATAATATATTAATAATTATTTATCATATTATAATATATTTATAATATATTAATAATTATTTATCATATTATTAATTATTTAATTATTAATAATATATTTTTATTATTTGTATGTCACTTACCACGTTACTTACGACCGATAAGGGTTAAAGATGAACATATGTAGCATGGAAAAAATTTACAAATAATTTTTTTTGTTTTTTTTTATTCGAGTTTGATCTGTTAGAAAATTTGAAAATACCAAAATTCATTAAAATAACAAATCGATATACCAAGGATAAAAAGTTCAATGATACCTGTATATATGCATAAGTCATAAGATAAATAATATATATTGAAAAGTCGAAAACCGATCCGATTTTCTATTCGACGAGTAAAACGAAAAGGCCGTCGTGGGAAAAAAAAGGGGCCGATGAAAGACGCAACAGACGATTCTTGAATTTTCCAAAGCTCGTCCCTCGTCTTCTTCTAGTTTTCTACTCTTCTTTGGCTAACATAAGCTCGGTTATTCGAACAAATTGCACGGACTACTATCCACACCGTGAAATCCAACAGACGAGTAAGCAAACGTTTATATATATATATATGTATATAAATACAAGCCAACCTTAAGTAATCGTAGTCGTCTCGTTTACTTTGAAAACGTACGAATAACGTTTCTCAATTCTACACAACGAATTGAAAAACGTTTTTCCTTTTCTTTGACACCAAGAAAATGAGATTTTCATTATTCACCTAAATCGAATACTTTTTGTATTCCATTTTCTTTCAGTTGAAAGCAAATAATATAATATTAATAATAAATAAAATAATTATTATTCAATAGAAAAATTTTAATACGAAAATGTTTGTTTTCATTTTGTTAATAAATTTGGAAGAAAAAGAAATAGAAAAGAAAAACTATGAAAAGCGTAAAAAATTTCTTATCAAAATATTGTTTCTTTAATCTTATCAATCATCTTCTTTTAGGATTTATGACTGAAGTATTTTATGAAAATTTCGTGTTGCACTTTCTTTCATTCTTTCTTTCTTTCTTTCTTTCTTTCTTTCTTTCTTTCTTCCTTCCTGTACCGAACGTATTGTACTTAAACATCGAAATTGTTCGTTTTTGCAAAAGGAAGCACGTATTCCGAATAAAATATCCTTAAGATCGTCTGTCAGACTCTCCGAGCACGCTTTTCTTCTTCTTCCACCTCACTTCTACATTTTCGTGATTGTATGCTCCTGTACTACCATTTTTTTTTTCTGTTTCTATCTCATCTATACGTGTATACATATACATGCATGTATATACATATAATTTTCTTAGTGTAAGAAAAGGATTCGTAGGCAGATGCGAGGAGAATGCAGAAACTTTAAAAGAGAGTCGAGCCAGTGAATGGCATCGATTGATCGACTACACAAATTTGAAAGTCAAAATATTCGATAGATCGCCGATGTAATAAAATACTTCGAAAAAAATCGAATATATTACAATACATATATATATATATATTTCAAATATAACATAAATACATATATATCTTTATATATAAAAATTCAGTGTCATAATATGTTTGTACACTAATAATTCCGAAATTACTATACCGATTTTAAAACTAGATATACCAAACCAGTCATTTTGACTAATCGGGTCATTTTAATTCAAAATTTCATGTAACATTTGATTTCTGTAAATAATTAAGCGTTTTGTTATTTAATAATGTCTATAAATCAATATATCTATTAAAATTGTTATTGTTAAACATTTTTTGTTATTTTTTAAGAATAAATAAAGACTGGAAGCCTTAAAAAGTATTTTTTCTTATACATCAGTCATTTTGACTAGTGTGGTAGAAATAGGTATACTGAAAATGGTGGTATATCTAGTGTTCATGAAATGTTTTTTATTTTGTATGATTTTTTTCAACTTAGAATATAGGATAAATTTTTGTATTATTTATATATAATAAAATTCTTAAATTGTTATATTTATATCTTCAATTTAAGGATTAAATTAACAATAAAAAATTTGAAGGTTATCTAGGTCTTTATAGGTACTGTAAGTTTTTAATAGATGGTGCTGTATTTCAATTCAATTATTTTAATTTGCACACGACATAACCTTACTTTTCTCATTTGTTCGTGTATTATTTTTTTATGTGGTGTTGTTATAATTTACTAAATAGTTTATAATTATATTAAATCAAGATTTTATAACAAAACTACAGCAACGTATTTTTTATTCAAAAAAATAAACGACTCGTATTATTGAATATACATCCAAAAATGAAACAAGTATAGTTATTTAAAAAATAAATTAAAAAAAAAAAAAAAAACAATTCATACACGTCTGCATGGGTATGTATAATTTTTTTTCATTATCGTATTGTTTTTTTTCGACGACATATGTCTCGGACAATTTTTTCCTTTCTTTTTTTTTTTTTTTTGCATGCGATTAAAATCTCGAATCACATCATTCGCATGATAAGAACGAAATAATCCAACCGAAATAATAATCGATCGACATTTTTTAATATTACCGCAATTGGGACGTTTGCAACGTTCATCTTTTCGTCGCGTCGGCACTTTCAAAATTGCAATATCTTGGTTAGCGTGGTCCATATCGATTCCGCGAATCGATTCCCATAAAGCTCGTGAGACAGCCGGCGCCGAATTAATCCGGAAAGTTTATCGTACCGCGAGAGTTCCGATTCTAAGCGAAACAAAATTCGAATACGGAAACTTTGTTTGGGGGAAAAAAAAATATCTATTTAATTTAATTTAATTTAATTTAATTTAATTTCTCTCGTTTTCGTTCTCTAGTGAAAATCAATTCTTTTCTATTGAAAAAATTTATAAAAAAAATAAAAAATAAAGATAAAAGGAAACAGGAACATAAATTCTTCTTCGAAGGATGATGATTAATAATTATTTTGTAAAAAAACAAATTTTTAGGGATTGAAAAAATTCACGAGGATAACAAATATTTATTAAAGATTGTAAAACATATTTTTTTAATTTAAAAAAAAATAAAAAGTATTATAGGAATGTTGATGAAAGAGAACAGCTGTTGTTTTAAAAAAAAGAATTGACAAAAAATATGATTAAACACCGAACTATAGTTATTGTAAAATACGTTTGTTTATAAAAAAAAAAAAACTTAATAAGAATGTAACATACCTTGTAAGTGTTCTATAAACTCCAAATGATTGTTAATTAATCGAAAAAAAACGTTGTAATTTAATCTAAAAACACTGAATATAAATTCGACGTATCTTCCTCTTCGAAATCCAACATCAAACTAATTTCATTGTGTGTTTCATTCCTCTGTGAAAAGCGAGTAATGTTTTTTCCTCAACACGTGTTTATGTGTTTATATGACTTCCCGAAGGTTTTATATACATATATATAACGCAAATAATATCGGGAAAGTTATAAAGACAACATTCAATGATCGTACTTTCAACAACAACAACTTGACAACGGCCCAGTTTGAAGGTGAGTTTCAAGTTAGACGGTACTCCGATCATATGCTCGGTGTTTTTAGGTAACAATACACGTTCTTTTTAATTAATTAACAATTATTTTAATATTCTAATACACTCTACTTATATTATAGGAATATTTTACCATTAAAGTCATCACTGTGCGGGTGCGATAACGACAACGGCCCAGTTTGAAGGTGAGTTTCAAGTAAGACGGTACTCCGATCATATACTCGGTGTTTTTAAGTAACAATACACGTTCTTTTTAATTAATTAACAATTATTTTAACATTCTAATAGACTCTACTTATATTTAAGATTGTTCCAAATTATATACATTTGTTTAAACATTATATACC